>NC_090886.1:17413704-17426204 GCF_036669925.1 Montipora capricornis
GAATCACTAACAAGGATCAAGTCCAACAAAGTATTTGTAGTTTCAGTTGTGCAAGTTGGTTTCTTTATCCAGTTCTTGTAGCTGTAATAATTCATGATCTGACACATTTTTTCCGTAGATATCTGAGTTTAAGAGCAAGTTTGCATTAAAGTCACCAGTAATGAGAACATTCTTACGTGTTCTCCATATATGTTCGAGGGTCGAGTTAAAATGACCAAAGAAGCCGTCGTAGCCAGGAGGTCTATAAACACAGCCAACGAGGAGTCTTTGTGAACGAGCTTTTACTTCCAGCCAGAGAGCTTTGATGTCTTCTCGTTCATATTTAGAAATTATTTCGCAATCAATATTCCTTTTAACATAGAAGGCGACACCACCACCTTTCTTGTCTCTTCTATCGAGCCTCCAGAGACAATAGCCATCGATGAAAAGTTCAGAGTTGCCAATAGATTCATTCAGATGGGTTTCTGTAATGGCAAAGACGTCTAATTTTGAATACTTGAGAAGAAATCTAATTTGGTTCAGGTTGCAGTAGAGACCACGGACGTTTGAATGGCCAACTGTAATGGAGCAATTTCTGTTATAGTCTAATGTATCTGACAAAGACGCAGTGCTCTATCAGTAATTATAACAAAGTTTCTATATAATGCGCGCTCTCATTGGTTTAAACAGCGTGCTTTATGAGAGTACAAAGCACGGAACAAACGAAAGCTCATGCCATCATCCGCAGAAATGGCAGATGAATTTCCGAATTTTTTCCTTGGGTATTATTGAAGCTGTCAGTTAAAGGCTTGCTCAGATATTCTGTCAAGTGCTTTGGATGGAAGACCTCAGCCGTCGCCTGGTCCAGCAGTTCTTTCAAGCTCAGAAAGTCCTCACGCTGGAGTTCTTCATTTACAAAATTCCCAACAGGTTTTCAGATTCCAGCCGCAAGCAATGAACAGTTTGTTTTCCAACTGTCATGTCAGAAACGTGCAGGTTTTCATGGGCAACAATTCGGCCGGTTTTCACTGAACTTAATTATTTAGATCCTCTTTTTTGCTGTTTTCTACGGACTGAAACCGAACATTGAGACACTTGTTTTTCCATAAATTCGAATTTTGTGTGATTTCTGTCAAGCCACTTTCCAGTTGATTGATGTTTTGACAAGCCTTTGTTTCATTAACCAATCAAATAATTTTAAATATTTTTACAAGCGCTCTGATTGGTCCAAATTAGCGTGCTTTATCAGAGTATAAAGCACTGTGCTGACGACACCTCAGTTCGCCACAAGCAGCGCTCGCTTTGAAAATAAAGTAGAATTTTTGAAGAAAATTACTTGTTCTTTATCATAAAACAAGTAAAGAAGCCTTAACTGTGCTCTGTTCTGTTGTAAAGCACTTAGGAAGCGGCTAGAGCACTCAAGAAGTAAGGAGAAACACTCGCCTATCGGCTCGTGTTTCCCACTACACTTCTTTCGTGCTCTAGCGGCTTCCTGCGTGCTTTACAACAGAACAGAGCACAGTCAAGGCTTCTATATTTGTTAAATAAATTGAGCTTTCAAGCCAACTGAGAAGTGGTCATTTTGGGAGGATGTAGAAGACGTGGATATGATGAGTGTCAAGGGTGGAATTAGTAAATACTGAGTTTGTACCAGAGTTCAAATACGGTTTTTAAAAGAAGTCACAAGAGTGTTCATTAAGGGAACCCTAACTAGTGGTGGGAATCAGTTGAGATTTCACATTCGATCATCAGAAATAATCAGATTGCCCCGACCGATCGATCATCGACTATAATCGGAAAAATCTACCAATAAGCATTCCACATATTTTTCATCTAAATAGAAGTCAAAGTGGGCCCTTCCTTCACTTGATGAAAACCAAAATATTCCCACACTTTTGACCTGGCGTTTCCAGGATAGCGAAAGATCTCCAACTCGTCCATTTTAGCCACAATGTTGGACTTGTCAGCAACATGTAAGCGAGGCATGTCTGAGAGAGGACACTGGAAATTGGGGAGAGATTTGGGAGAGCAAAACAAACATTTTCAAGCCAAAACGAATAGCTCATCTTGGATCAGAGGTGACATTATCTTCCTCTGGTGATTTGTAAATTCATTTGAGATCTATTTCAAAACTTATTTTGGACGATAGTGATACTACAAACGCAAAACAGTGAGCTTGTAATTTATGTTTTGGTTCAGTTGTTTACGAAATACAAAGCGGCTTAGCATGCCACATCTTTCAAATAAGCGTGAGGTATTTGAAGTGACAACAACACAGCGAACAGGGTACCGCCAGGTAAACGCAGTCAATCTTAGATTATATCTGCTGTTGTGACTTAGAAGTTAGAGTCCATGAAAAAAGACAACTCACACAAGAGTTGACAATACTTTTATTTGTCCCCAATAAATTTTATTTGTCCCCAATAAATTTTTAATTTTTCGGCGACAATCGATTATGAAAAAAGCAAAATCGATTGTCGCGTCGCTTGAACTTTTTGATCAACTTTCGATTATAATCGATCATCGGCCCACCACTAACCTTAACTGTACAATAATAACAAAAATGAAAGAATGTGAATACCAAGTAGTCCAAATAAGGACTGAGGAAAGTAAAAACCCTTATACCGAAGAAGCAATCCATTGACCCAAGGCCCTAAATTCCTTGCAACAATGGGAAAATTTAATAATAATTTTTGAGTTTTTAAAAGAAAAGCTCATTTCCTCAAATTTTATGCCACCCAGAGAGCCACAATGTTCAAACGTTTGCCCTAACGTCAGAGACGTTCACACACAAAAGAAACTGTCATAGCCATTAATTCCTTACATCTAGTTATTCAAGTGAAGTAAGAATGATCATTGATGGGAATATCTACCAATAAAAACAGTTTCAACAGATTTCACTAAAAATATTTTTGTCACGGTTGGACTACACTTGGTACAACTCGAGCACTTAAGACCTGAAAACTACATGTACATGTATAGTAAAGGGTTTCAGACCACTTTTAAAGAAAATTGGTATTGCTGGGAATTGATGGCCTTCCACTGATGTTGCTATGGTAACCTCATAAAAGAAGGGTTTAACTATAAAAGAACAAAAACATAGCATACTTGATCTCTTCGTCTTTTTTTGAGGTTATGTCTCCGAGACAACTGCTTGTAATGCTCCTTCTTTTTTGTCTGATAGTAAAACAGGATGCAGTCTGCAACACTCTGACAAAAAATAAAAATAGGCACGCATTGCGTACGTGTGGTTGGGCAGTAATATGACACAGTGCTTTATTCCATAACTATCAACTCAGCTGCATTTTGTTTTCCTGAAGATACAAGTTGTCCTTGCATAATATGTAGCTCTAATAGTGCACAACATTGCTTTGGTATTGTAAAATTAATCATTATAGTGCTATGGTAGATGTCTTGGGTAAATAGCCTCTGAGAAAACATGTAGTTACTAGTAAAATACCAAACCCAGAAAGATCGAAGAAAATGCATGTAGAAGGGAATTGAGAAATATTGGCTTCGACCCAGGCATAAAGTTTGCTTCAACTTCCTTTTCACAGCAAGTTTATGAGCCTCTGACTGGAAATATCGACAATAAGGCGACAGCTGCAAAACTTCAAATTTTATTTTATTTTGCCCAAGGGAGCCCTTTGGTGAAACTTTTTCAAAAATTATACAAAAAAGCTCTGGTGCGCTTTGTTTTTTCCAAAAAAAACAAAAGTTCAAAATTCGCCCAGATAGCCGCTGGTCCCTTGGAAAAACAACGATAAAATCTGAAAATTTGGTAATTTGGCATGCAAGAACTTGTGCATTTGCGATATATTTTGTCTTTTGGTAAAAGGTCCTTTTATCTTTTCAAAAAAACAAAATTCATGTAATGTTGTTTCGTTCAAGTCAGCATAATGACCCGTTGAAATAATGTACTTTCTACCTTTTAGGCAGATGTAAAATAATGGTCAACTTAAAAGTGTACAAAAACCTTCGCATATAAATTCACACATCATTTTGTGCAACGGGTTAAAGCTTTATCCTTGTAGTTTATCGCCACTAATTGTCTTTTTTTGCCTGACAAAAGCAGCGTGTCAGGGTTGAAAAGAGTTGTTTTGACTAAAAATCCAATGAAAACCGCTGAACAGATGTCATGCAAGAGCCAATGTTTCAGTCATAGCCACTGTTTCAGAATGCATCTCTTTTGTGCAGAGAACTTCACTGACTTTCTAAATACGTTTTAACTAGCGTGCAAGACCGCCACACATCATTTCATCTTACAGAACTACAGCTGTAGTCGAACACATAATAATGACAGCAGGTGTCTATCGAGGTAATGTCACAGCTAAATAAATTGACATTATCTTATTTGATGCGATAGTTTAAATAGAGTCATTTGGTAATGATGTTGAGAAAAGAATTCTAAAACAACAATCCACTCCAGCACTTTCGATATGAACGGTAGATTGGAAATTAGTCTGTAGTTGGCTAGTATCTCTGGATCGAGATTAGGTTTCTTGATGATAGGTTTGTCACAACTGGTCTTAAAGGCCGATGGAAATATGCCAGATGACAAAGAGATGTTCATTATGTCAACAATTGGATCAAGGATCACATCCAAGCATTCTTTCAGAATTACTGTGGGTAAAGGATCCAACGAACATGATTTAGTTGATGACTCTTTAATCACAGATTCCACTTGAGATGCTGATACTAAATCAAATTTGGACAATGATGAAAGACAAGACTTCCCAGTCAGTTCAACAGAGAGTTCAACAGAAGCGTCAGTAGAGCATGATGCTGCCAGCTTAATAGATGAGCAGCATATCAGATATTAAGCTGATAAGAACAGATACTACACTTGATCTTAGCCAAAAGGCCGGGAAGCTTTGTCAATGGAGAGGGAGGGGGAGGGTAGTTTAGGAATCAAAAGGGACTTTAAGCAAATCGCTACAGCTGGCGCTGATACGGCTGCTGGAAGTAAATTTCCCCCAAAATGAGACACTGAGCATGTACGTCGGTTGCATCCGGCTGTAGAATGAAATCTGACCACGTCAGTCGGGATGTTTTGCTGTAGTGGCTACTACGCCGGGTTTATTTCACTTTTCTGGCCCTTTTCAATGGACATATCGGCATTTTAAGAATTCCCTTGGATACTATAAGGCCAAGATTGTGTCAAGGTTGCCTCTCAGAAGTTTTGGCAAAGGTGTTGGAATGGCGAAGTGAGTCAAGTGTTCAGCATGAGGTTGTTTTTCTTCGGTTAAGTTTGCTTTGAGGATTTAGTGAAGCTGTTTTATATCTGGATACTATATGATGCTGTTTTTGCTCCTTTGAGCATTGATATATTTGTGTTCTTCACTCGATATTCTTTGAGATATTTTTCTCTGAAATTATATATTTCATCCATCAAATTGTTGTTATAGTACAAACTGTATGGCATTTGCTTTTGCTCAGAAATAATCTGTTCGTCCTAGCAAGGTGAACAACGGCCATCGTCCTTTGAGCAAAGCCCTTTGGTTGAGAGAAACTAAATAAAAGAGTTTAAAACTCCCTAGCTCATGTTTCTTTGTATTTTGCTTTGCTAAACTTACAATTTAGCAGAATAATTATAATAAATAATAATTTAATATCTTATATTGCGCGAGTTACATAGAAGATGCTCACTCGGTAAAGAGGGCAAAGAATTCCATAGTTCTGGTCCAGCCACAGAAAACGAGTGGTCACCAAGGGTGGATAGAGTTGTTAGTGTAGTTCGCTGGAGTAGAAATCTATCGTCATTTGTTCTTAAAGAGTATCTGGAAGGAATCTTGTGCTTTAAAAGTTCAGATATGTAATCAGGGGCTTGCCCATTTAACGCTTTGTAGCAGAGAAGTAGAATCTTGAATTGAATTCTGTGTTTAATAGGTAACCAGTGTAGGTTGAATGATGAGGGAGAAATATGATCAAAGCGTTTGACATTGCAGATGATCCTTGCGGCAGCATTCTGCACGCAAGTTTCTGTAGTTGGTATGCAGGTAGTCCATACAAGAGGCTGTTGCAATAATCGAGCCGAGCTCTCACAAACACATTAATTAAAGTCTGGATACAATCAGGGCCAAGGAATTTCCTAATTTTCCTAATATTATAATTATAAGTGATAAAAGGCGGTCTGGCAGATCTTATTAATGTTTGTCCATCTTTAGCTGATTATCCAGCCAACAGCCAAGGTTCTTAACTTCACTGCTAGGAGCAACTGTATAATCGTCTACCGTCAAGGAGTCGATGTTGACCTTTGCGAGTTGCTGTCTTGTTCCAATAATGACAAACTCTGTTTTGCCGTCATTCAGTTTCAACCTCTCTGATAGCATCCATTCCCTTATGTCCGCAACGCAGCTTTCTATGGCCTGAACAGCGGCCAGTTGTTCATCATCAAAGTTGGCATTAAAGGACATGTACAATTGCGTGTATTCATCTTGAATACAAGACGAATATGGAAGAGATCACTCAGAAGATAAAACGTAGGCGCTGGAAACTGATTGGGCATGTGCTGAGGAAAAGTGTATATGAGAACACAAGGATAGCCTTAACATGGACCCCAGAAGGAAGATGTAGGAGAGGTAGGCCGAAGGAGACATGGCGAAGAACGGCAGAGAGAGAACAAGGTGAACTTGGGTTCAAAGGTTGGACAGAAGCCGGTTGTTGTGCGAAAGACCGAGAAGCTTGGAGAGAGAGAACGCAAGGCCCTATTTCTCTCAGAGGGAAAAGGAAAAGATGATGATGATGATGATGACAATTGTGTGTAGCCGGCGTATGCGTGCACATTAGGTAGATGGCGCTCAATGACCTTAAACAGCTTGCTGGTATAGAGGATAAACAGGAGAGGTCCAAGGCAAGATCCTTGAGGTACACCATACTTTGTCCCAAATTTATTGGAAGTTGCATCATTGATCGAGACAGAAAAGGACCGGTTGTGCAGATAAGTTTCAAACCAGGAATAGGCGTACTCTGAAATACGTCAGTGTGAAGACGAATGAGCAAAATAGAGTTATCGACTCTGTGGAAGGCTGCGCTGAGGTCAAGCAGTACAAGAAGGGGGGCGCGCTTCTGATTCATATTAAGTAGCATGTCGTTTTTAACACGAAGCAGGCCAGTTTGTGTGCTGTGAAATCTACAGTATGAGGACTGGGCTTTAGGATAGAGTGCATATGCAGTCAAGTGATCATGGGTTTGACTGAACACTGCTTGCTCTACCAGCTTCGAGAACACTGAGACATACTCTCCCCAGACCTTTTCAGTCATGGCAGCAGTAGTAGCACCAGCCGTAATGATTTGCTCAAACTCCCTAACGAGTTAACAACTCGTACATTCACTCAAACCAAGCAAAGTAAACCAAATTATGCACAGTAATACTATATTTCCTAACTGGACTCATTAGGCAGGGCTCAAAGTTAACGACCAAATTTTGGTTGTGCACATAAAAAATCATGAGTGATCGCACTTGTGTGCCTTAAAAGCTCAAATATGGCACAACTGAATTACCTCTCTGCTTTCTCACCGGACTATACGTGGGTACTCCGAGTGGTACGTCACGAAACAGAAGCTTCAATCAACAGAGATAAAGAGATACAGTGTATATAGAAAAACGGACCCTAAATAATAAAGTTACATTATTTTCTTTTCATCGGTGTGTGCTCATTTGTAGTCAGTTTTCTCAACGAATTCCCCCAACGCCATTTTTCCTGTTGATGTTTCATTCCACCCCATAATCTTCTGTTTTGTTAAAACTCCGCTGGCTCATGCAAATGAAGACTACAAATGAAGCACATGCTTATTGCGCATGTCAAAGGTTTGTGATAGTGAAAGGCCAAGAGAGGGTCAACAATATGAGCCTTTTTTTTTTCAAGGAAGAAATTTGTTTAAAAAGTGAAGTATATACCAGTTAAGTCATCAAGCTTGTATTGTCTTGTATTCAATAAGTTTGTGTTAAAGAGCCAGATACCAAATCAGTCTGTGATAAAGCTAAAGAGGCTATAAGAATCCTCACGTGATCTTTCATGTTTTGTAGGCTCACTTAACAACAGCGGAATTACTGTAAAGGAATGCGCGAAGCACAGCATGCTCAAGTCACAGTCAGCAAACATATCGTGGGGAATGCGGTTTGAAGAGTCCTGTCCAAGGACGACAGTTGGACAAAAGCGAGTTTCGACCCATGGCAGAGGTCTCCTTTCCCGTACAATGCAAAAAGAAAAGAGACCTCCTCGCACGGAAATTCAGTTCAATGGGTGCAAGATTTTTAAACGTGTGACACTTCTCAAGCATTTACAGAGTTGAGCTACGTTTACAGCAAGGACTGCTTTTTATTGGTAGCAGTAAATCGAAATCAGCAACGCAGCAAAAACTATTTCCAGAAGTTTTGGCCAGACAGGAAATGGCCCGGCGCAAAGAGCTTCAGCGAGAGCTTGACGTCAAATTCAACTTTGCTTATACAATAACGAAAGAACAACTCCCATTCACAAAGTACCGGCCGCTGCTTTTGCTTTATAAAATGAATGGAGTTGACATCCGTCCAACCTAGGACAACGACGTCAACATTTTACGTAGATACTAGTTTGAACCATAAGAAACTCAGATCAAATTTTATGTATGACGTAGTCCTGTGCTCATATCTTTCTTTGGTGATCTCACACTGAAATTTTGGCACTGGAACAACTCCAACGTCATCATGTTTTAACCGCTTTTGGTAAACTTAGATCCTTGAAAGAAAACTTGCGTGTGAAATTGTCTAGTGCAAAATGCACTGAGCAAATCAATGAGTGTTTTTTTTTTCAGTACCAGAACTCAGATTCTTCCTCGTCAAGTTTACGAAAGAGATCCACTCATATTCTTTTGATAGCTTTTGGCCTTGAATCACCATAAAACGGCATTTCATGGATAGAAAATTCATTTTCTTTGTCTTTTGCGTTGTTGCAGCCGGATACAACGCATCAACGATCTGTATTAAGCCTAGTCTCCCACACAGCTCTCTTAGGAATTCGTCACACATTCCTCTCCCACATAGACCAATCACAACGCACTTCCAGATTCTGGAAGTGCAATCTACAACCTGAGAAAACTGCAAGACGTTGGGCTTCGTGTGTTGGGCATTTACATGTAAAATCGCTGAGTTAATTCTAATGTCAAAGAGAAACTGGAGCGTATAAATTCCATGCTTTCGATTAGATGTTTGCGGTAAAAATGAGTATGGTATAATTTGTATGGTTGAAACATCCTGTGCGATTCAAATTTATTTGTCATTTATATCATACATTGTATTTTATTTGTACATTTCTTTCCGTGCTATTTCTCACAAATCAGTGGAGTCGTTTCATTTGAATAACCTCATTTCTTGTACATGTAGTCCTTCGGTTGAACTGATTTAAGGTTTGCTTTATTTTTCAAATTGAAGAAACACTGAGCACGAACGATTGGTTCGCAACACAACAACATTAAATCAATTTTTAGAGACGGACATCGCCAAAAGCAGCCTGAAAAATTTCTTCTAGGTTTCTTTTTGCCACTGTCCTAGTTGCGTTCATTGCACTTGAAGGTAATGGTTCTCGTGCAGTTCAAATACACTCGCAGTAGTAAATCTTTGTATCCGTATTTATTTATTTCCGGGGCGCTTTCAATTTTACTTGAAGATGAAACGACACCATACCCTGGCCTTGCTAAGTACTCACATTTAGACTTGCAAGAGTGCAAATGCATAACCCACCGAGGAAACAAAATTAATGTTTCTGATTTTGAAACGGCTCCGTCTCTTTCATGATTCATCCAAAGAAGATCTAGAAGTTGGCGTATTGACCCTTGCAGGGAAGATCTACAAGGCGCTGATTGGTTTAAGTAACCCACACATGATTTCCAGATGAAAGTTTCTTAACAAAGGGAAAGGAATGTGTGGCTCGTTTCAGACGCTCATGGGAAAGGAACGTGTGACAAATTCCTAAGAGAGTCTGCGTGGGAGGCTCTTTTAAGCCTTCAAATGAAAATATCTCAAAGGAATGACCAAGAGATATAAACAAGCGTTCCCGAGATGATGTCACAATCATCTCCAGTCCCCCTTCTGTACCCCGCCGGAAGTGAAATGCTGCGTCTTTTAATGGATTAAACTATGGAAAGAAAACTCGAAATCCCAAAACAATTTTTGCAGTTCTTATCAGGACAATGGGTACAGAGTGTCAAGTATTTATGAGTCAATGAGTCAACGAGTTAGTGCAGTTAATTAAACCATAAAATGAAAGCTAAAATTTCAGAGAGTGCTTAGGCCTAATCACTGAAACGAGGGCTTAGGCTTAATCAACAAATTATTGCTATATTGACTGTGAGTCTCATTGACTCATGACTCATGACTCATTGACTCATTGACTCATTTGACTCTTAAAACATGCATTCTCATGGGTACATTCAATCAAGCAAACGAAAAAAAATCTGTCACATACTCTTTAGGAATAACAGTTTGACTAGTTTACAGTATTTATTTTTGCACCAGTGCAAAATATTTTGTACTACACTCAGTCTGTACACAGTAGTTCAGAAATAAATTGTGCCACAAGTCAAAATTGAACTCTGTACAACATACTGATACTTACTTTTGCAGGGAGAAATGATGAAATCAAATCAAAGTCTTTGGGATTGTGGATGAACCTGTAAAAGTTACAAGGAATTTTATTAAGACAAGACAAACTAGTGAAGGAAGTAGTATCAGATGCATCACTAATACTTCTCTGTAAGATAATAATTATCACATTTTTAACGGCAATGATTTTGTGTGTGGCTTGTGAATATCTTGAACACAGATTGCAACTTTAAGCCCTTCTTGCAAATACTGCTTATCCAAAATTGTGAACTTTCGATTTCTTACAATTTTCCATCACTGGTTCTCATCCCTGGCTTTGATTTCCATCACTGGTCAGTGATTTTTGCATAAAGGAGAGTGTTTTTTATCGAAAGAGCTGTTGTGACAAGGGAGTTGAGGTGGACATAATGGTTTTAAACAATGCGCCTTACAACCACATGAAGCTGACTATGACCTGAAAACCCTACACATACAAAATTAAAATGAAACCATAAGGAAGCACTGACTATTTATCTTACTTGTCTTTAAATATGTGCCTTTCTTTCTCACTCCATATGTTCTTGTGTTTTCTTTCATTAATAATAGCTAATGGGTCACGTACCAGGCCTTCAAAAAAGATAAAAAGGAGCTCGAGTCTAAAGTGGGAAAGCAGCATCAAAATTAAAGTGTATATGACAGGTTCTTTTCTATTTGCTCGATAAAATCTCCACAATGTACTGATAAGTATGGAAAAAAATATTCTATGGCGATTTTTCTTCCCTGTGTTTTGATGTACCAAAAACGTGAAATTTCACTTCCAGTGGGGTAGAAAACCGCGATATCGAACGCAGGAGACTGGGAATGGTTGTGACGTCATTTCAGGACATTTAGTTTCGCGGAAAACAGATGTTTCAGTCATTTTCTTATTTGTGTGACAGTGTGTGGACTATTGTTGGAGTTATCCCCAACCTTTTTGGATAAAAACAGCATAAATAGATGAAAAGCTGCGAAAGCTTGAATTTAAGCGACTGTAAACAAGAACAATTACTTTTGACACCAATATGGAACAGTCAGACGCCGAATCAATCGGATCGTGGGTGCATATGTGCAAAACAGAGCTTGACGAAGATCATGAAGAACTCTACCTTAAGATCCAGAAGGACCCTATATGGAGGAGCCCATGGCAAACGATGAATGGTTAGCACAATACACCCGACAAGTGGAACAGAATGAAAGGAGAAATCAGGAGTTGCAAAATCGCTTTGACAAGATCATTGAACCCGCGAGTTGGTAAGTGTTCGCTCTAATAGACCCTTTCGGCAAAACAGTGCATGCTGGGTAATCACGATAAAATACATGATGAGCTTACAGACTTTGGAGGGCGAGTGACCGACTTTCCTCTTCCCATCCTAAAATAAAACTAAAGTTGTCCAACGCTCCGATCCAGAAAATCTTCGAAAGTCATATCTTCCATCTGAGAGAAAAAAGATAACTCAAAAAGTGATAAAATCGACTCTAGAAGAAATGTTTTGACGCAAACAATGAGGCGTCAATTGTGACTGCCCGCACTTGGGCATGTTCATGACAAATTTTCTCCATTTCACAGACTTGAATAGCTTCTACACAACTTGTACTGATAAATAAGCATGGAATCAAACACTCGCCATGACTTCGAGAAAACTTTATGAAAAACGGTGAATTCTCGTTCACAAACCATCACAATAAAACTTTGGCGGGGGTTGCAGCTGTCCTCTGTAAGTATATGGGTGGGTGGGTGTAGCAGGTTCACATCAGCTGAATAGCTGCCAAAACTTCAACCTGCTCAAACATATAAAATAAAAAACTCTCCCTCCGAAGTCTGTAAGCTCATCATGTACTTTATCCTGATTACCCATCATGCAACCACCAAGGGTCTATTTCTCACCTTGACGACAAACCTCAATTACACTTTGCCAATAGAATG
>NC_090886.1:17431204-17446204 GCF_036669925.1 Montipora capricornis
TCTTTGTTGACTTGACTCAATAATCGCACATAACAACTATTGAATCAATAATTGCACATTGCATTGCATGCAATGGCAACTGATCCTCCCGCCCTTACATTCTGAAGTTTTAAGAAAAATGTGTTCACATGCAAAATTCCAGCTTATTCTGAGCAAAATTGAAAAATGATGTAAAATTTGAAAGGTTTCATAAAAGGTAGGTTTATACCATTTCTATTAATAAACTTGACTCTTCTTTCCCTTTCATCCAACATTAGAGGTGGTTCAACAGCTAAAGTGCGCATGTGGCGCTCATTGGCCTAAGAAGCAAGGGCAAGAAAATACTGTAACAATTAAAGAAGGATGCAGGTTTGGTCAGTAAAGGATTTTCTTTTACTGTGACAAAGTGGGTAGTCTAGGACAGGCAAGTTAGGCTCATCTTGCCTATCCAAATACTAAAGATGAGTTGAATTCATGCTACACTCAAAATGCAAGCCATAATTATAGTAACTTGAAAGAATGGTTTTTGTAGAGTTCTAAACTTTCAAGGGGCAGTAACTATTCATGAGGATTGATTGCTCAGGACTTGAGAGTCACTGCTGGTAATTATTTTTTATTACTGCCTTAGCTCTGTTTTATAATAAGATCAAGAGGTGATGACATTACTCAGGCAAATAAGAGGAATGGCGTTTATGAACAGTGAATAATGAATTATGGCTTTTGTTACATAATCGGCTTAGAAGTGTTTAGGTGATCCCATTTAATCTGTCACCTCTCAGGTGTTGTCGTAGCATGGACTAGAGTGTTGTTGATTAGTCTGCATTGTCCTGAAAACCGTAATATATCCAGAGACATTTTTTTTAGAACTTTCTAGATTTGCATAAGTATAAAAACTTGCGAATTTAGCTCAATGTGTATAATATTTTTAGTGTGTGCTCAAGAATAAAGTAGTGTTGCCAACTGGAGCAGTTAACATGGTGTCACGATTTTAACAAACCCAGCCAAGATCACCAGCGATCACCACTAGTTTCTCGGAAGTATCATTTCTCTCAATCTACAATGGCTGAATTGGAGCATTTACCAGCACCGAAAGGAAACTTCATGCCAGGCCCCGAATGCTACCAAAAGTGCTTGGATTGGGTTGAGGAACGTGAACTCCTCTTGAATGGCCCGTTAGCTTCGAAGAGTAAAGCCGTGAAAGCAAATTATGTTCTCATTTGGGCAGGGAAAACTGGAAGAACACACATCAAGTCACTGAATCTCACAGCAGAACAGAAGGGAGATCCAAGAATGCTGTTAAAAAAGTTCGTGGAGTAGACAAAGCCAAAATCCAACGCACTTGCAGCAGCAGCAAATTTGCGCCGCTTGGAGCAAGGTGATCTTAGCCTTGCAGAATACATTGACAAAGCCACTATTCTGTGTGACCAGTGTGAATATCCTCCGGAAGCCCGCAATTGACTACTTCAGGATGCAATAGTTATCGGGCTACGTTCCAAAGAGGCCTATTATAAGTGCATTGAAAAAGGCTCAGCATTGACGCTGGAAGAGGTGATAGAAATCGCTCAGTATCAGGATGCTACAGCACACCAGGTTGGTTATATGTGGCCAGAATTCAAAGGCGATCCACTACAGATGGAAGTTCATACACTCCAAGGAAACAGGCAGTTAGGAACCAAGTGGAACCGCAGACAGCAGCCACAAATACCAGGTTCCAATGATCAGCCCTATAGGATAGGTTCAAATGATCAGAAACATGTAAAGTCTAAAAGAGAAAGCTGTTTCAACTGAGAACATTGAACATTGAACATTGAACGAGAGCTACTCAGTGTTGTATTTGCTCTTGAAAGATTTCACCATTATGTCTATGGGTACACAGCGACCGTCCAAACAGATCACAAGCCATTGGTCAGCGTGTGGAAGAAATCCAGTGTGTAACTCACCGCAACTTCAGAGGCTATTGCTGAGACTATCCCAGTATGATGTAAACATTGAATACCTGAAAGGAAAGGATAATGTCATAGCTGACACGCTGTCCAGAGTGTCTCCACAACCAACACCTAAAGAAGGAGAAGACGAGGAAGATTTCATCCCAGTTCACATGCTTACAGAGGAGATCCCCGCCGATTCTACGAGGATTGGAGATTTTATACGTGCAACTGCAAAAGACACTACTTCCGGTTTACTGATGCAGGTGGTAGCAAATGGATGGGCTGAATTGAAGAAAGATTACCACCAACTTCTTGTAGACTACTGGACATACAGAGAAGAGATCAGCGCAGAGAATGGTCTATTGTTCAAAGGACAGACTCATAGTTCCTGAGAAGATGCGTAACGGAGTCCTACAAACCATCCATGAAGGTCATTTTGGTTTTTTAAAAGATGCAGCTGAGAGCCGAGAAGCAGTATTCTGGCCAGGAATAATCTCAGATTTACTACAGACAGCAAAGAGCTGTGAAGTGTGCCACACGTTCTCCAGGAGCTAACAACGCGAAACACTGTTGCCCCATGAAGTTCCTCAAGGACCTTGGGAGAAGTTAGGAATTGATTTCTTTGAGTTTCGGTCTACTACCTATCTCCTGATAGCAGACTACTACAGAGATTCTGAAGCAGGTGTTTAGCGAATATGGAGTGCCTCAAACCGTTATGACAGACAATGGCCCCCCATTCTCGTCAAAGGAGTTTGCAGCCTTCGCAAACCGGTACTGATTTGGTCACATCACATCTAGCCCTCCTTACCCGCAGAGTAATGGTTTTATTGAACGTATGGTGCAGACGGTCAAGCAGTCCATGAGAAAATGTGCAGCCGCAGGACATGATCCAAACTTAGCTATGTTGGTCTACAGAGCCCCACCCCTTACTACCAGTATACCGTCACCCGCAGAACTGTCGAATGGACGAAAGCACAGAGCATTACTTCCAATCAGATCCCCTATCCAGAATCCCCATTGCCAGCTTGTCCCTGAACAGATGGTGAAAGACAAGGACAAAATGTGCGAGCACTGAAACAAGACTGCAAGGGATCTACCTTCACTGTCACAGAATCAGAGAGTCTACGTACAACTTCACCCCCAGAGTAACCAGTGGACTCCAGCAACTATTACCAAAACGCCAGTTGCGTCTCAACCGAGATCGTACAGTGTCGAAACTACTAATGGAGCCCAGTTAGTGAAAAATCGTCGCTTCATTCCCCCAGCTCAAGAGACTGCTCCGATACCTGCCGTGAGTGTAAAGCGTGATGACAGCAGTAGCAGCGAACAACCGAGACGTGTGATTACAAGACCTAAAAGACTTATAGAGACAATTTAGTTACCGCATTTCAGTTAATGCCTTAAGCCATTTTCAGTTAGGGGGGAGATGTTATATAATCAGCTTAGAAGTGTTTAGGTGATCCAATTTATTCTGTCACCTCTCAGGTGTTGTCGTAGCATGGACTAGAGTGTTGTTGATTAGTCTGCATTGTCCTGAAAACCGTAATATATGCAGAGACATTTTTTTTAGAACTTTCTAGATTTGCATAAGTATAAAAACTTGCGAGTTTAGCTCTATGTGTATAATATTTTTAGTGTGTGCTCAAGGAATAAAGTCGTGTTGCCAACGGGAGTAGTTAACAGCTTTCTCTAGCAGGTGTGCAAGTCTACAATATTCTTGTAGCCCAAAAACTATACCTACATGTATAGGTATGAAGAATACATGAAATAGAAGTTTTAAAGAAAAAAGGCTCAGTGATAAACTGCTTGCAAATTTAAGACAGAGCATTAATATTGTTGTCTTTTGGGCCTCTCTTGATATCTCGTCTTTTTAGGCTCAGTTTAATGCCACCTGCTCTTCGGGAAAATGAGCCCGCTCTCAACACCCCAAAGAGACGGGGTCTTTTCTCAGAGAGGATACGCCGGACGAGAGTGAGCGGCCGAAATCGAGCCTAGATACTAATGTCATTAGAGTTACTGTTCAACTCAACACATATACATGTACAGACCTGGTACCGTATATGCTCGGGGAAAAGAGAAAAATAACTATGGCTTTTAACACTACATGTATGACTGCAAACATTTTTGTCCACTTCTTTACCATACCAATTGACTTAAAGTACTTGTGATAGTTACGTGTAATTATCAAGGTAAAGTTAGGAAGAAATACAGTAACTGTAACCGAATTTAACTAAAGAGCACTCAATAGTCTGTTTTTCTGCATAACAATTGACAAGTCTTAATAGGGGTTGAACGATAATCTTTACCATCCTTACCCGCGGTAATAAAGAAAGATGATGAAAATTGTTTTATACATGTACATTTGCAAACGTTGAAGACAAAGGTTTCATTATTTAACGTGCCTGGTTCAAATGCCCTACAAGAACTCATTTGGTATCTTCTGCTTGTTTGTTCCAACATTCATGATATGCATATACAGTGAGCTATTGTACAAATGTATGACATAAGATCAGTTTCTAGTGCAGCAGTGCACAGCAGGAGCTTCAAGGACCTCTGCTCACTAGGTAAGCGAGACGTCTGTACTACATTCATGTGTTGTTAATCCCCACTTAAAAAGTGTTTAAAGCCTTACCTCTTGTTCATTCAGATTATCAACAATCTCGTTAAATTCTGCTTCACTTCTAGCCACAATACCCCAGTTACTCCTTGACCCCATCCTGTAAAGACCACAAAGAGATGGTTACAGTGGTAAGCACCTGTTACACAACTGAAATATGTACAGTGTAATTTGTCAACACATAAACAATGTAGTATATGAAGGGTTAGAGGTCTTGCCAGTTTTATTAGATGATTATAGGACTTGCACATAACAGAAGAAGATAGTGTGGCCAAGCTTGTTGAAGCTTGGACAAGAAATGATATATATCAGTAAACATTGGGACCCTCCACCCCTTTTTTTGGTTTTATAAACTGTCAATATTCAAACTGACAGAAATGGTGGAAATGAAATCCACTGTAACACAACTGTGCCTTTTAGCAAATGTTATATCTATAAAAAGTCATTCCTAGACTCACTCTGATGACGGCGAGAGTTTTAATACTACAACGGCATTTATATTGCTTCACAGTACCTCCCACTAAATTTTAGCCCAAGCAAACTGCTGAACAGTACCTTTTCAGTGAGTACAGAGAATTTATATTCAGCTGAGTGTTGAACACTGATAAATGATTGATGGGCTATTGACCTGTGGCCCTTGAGGGCGATGGGTCTAATTGTTTTAGTATCACCCAACTCTATAGTGGCATCCTCGTCTCGAAAAGGTGAGGGTTAGCACTGGGGATTTGGGCAGGATCTTGTATGACTGTAGCCAGATCCTGGAATGGCAGTCTCTGTTGCAGGTGGCGCAGACGTGCCTTGAGGAATCGCGGGCAGAGGCTGCGTGTTCTTTCCTTGCCGCTCTCTTGCATGTAGCCTGGACTCTAGCGTTCGCTTCCACATTTGAAACACCCCACTTTGACACTTTGCAGCCATGTATCTCGGTGTTTGCCGATGTCCTCCCATACACTGGTATCGATTAGTGCAGATCTCAAGTCTCGCTCGATGACGTCCTTGTAGCGGTCTAGCAGTGGACGACCCACGCAACGGACGGCCTCCCGCAGTTCTCCGTAAAGGATTTCTCGTCAGGTGGTCAGGCTCCATGCAATGTGCATGGCCGAGCCATCGAAGGCGTCGCTGAATGAGCAATGACAGAATGCTCAGTGACCCAGCACACTCCAGGACCTCGGTGTTGGTGACTCTGTCCTGCCACCTGATGTGCAGCAGGTGCTGAAGGCAGCGTAGGTGGAATCCGTTGAGTCGCTGCTCTTGTCTGGCATAGGTCGTCCTCAACTCACTGCCATGAAGGAGAGTCGACAGGACAAAAGCTTGGTAGACGCACATCGTGGTCCTTTCGCTCAACAAGTCATTGCTCCACACTCCCTTGTTGAGTTTGGCCATGACAACAGCTGCTTTCGCGATCCTGAAGCTGATCTCAGCATCGAGCAAAGTCAAGCTTGACATGGTGGAGCCCAAGTAGGTGAAGGTGTCTAAAATCCCAAGCTCTGTGTTGTCTATGATGATGAATAGGGGGACTCAGCAACTTGCGGCAAGATGTTGGTCTTCCCGAGGTTGATCGCCTCGCTGTGGGACGTTAAAGCAGTGTCGTCTGCAAACAGCAGGTCCCGTATGAGCACCACGTAAGCTTTGGTTTTGGTGCAGAGTCTGGCAGAGTCTGGCAATGTTGAAGAGTTTGCCGTCTGAGCTCGTCCGGACGTAGACAGCTTCTGTACAGTCTACAAAGGCATACTGGAGCAGCATGAAAAGAAAATCCTGAACAGGGTTGGAGAAAGACACAGTCCTGCTTTACTCCACTGCTCACTGGGAAGGCATTGCAGGTGGCCCCATCAAAGCAAACCATACTCTGCATGTCCTGGTGAAAGGAGGTGATGATTGCCAGGAGCTTTGGAGTCAAGGTGACCCAAGTGAAGACTTTGCCAAAGACGCTCAGAGGAGAGATGCCGCAATAGTTTTTGCATTCCCTACGGTCACCCTTGTTCTGGTACAGGGTGACTTTGCTGGAATCTCTCATGTCTTGGGGATGTGACCTTGCTCACAGCACAGGCAGAGGAGCTCATGAAGCGGTTGCAGGACGGTTTGCTTCCCATGCTTCAAAACTTCCAGCGGGATACCTTCCTTCCCCAGTGCCTTGCCACAGGCGAGACTGTTGATGGCTATGCTGAGCTCTTCCAGGGTGGGCGTGTTGTCAAGCTCCTCTATGACTGGCAACCCTGGCAGGGCATTGAGGGCAGTGTCTGTGACGATGTTCTGGGTTGAGTAGAGCTCAAGATAATGCTCCACCCAACGTTGCAGCTGCATGCTCTGATCAGTGATGACCTCGCCAGTCATCAATTTTGAGTCATGCCAGCTCCTTGTTGATGATGGCAGTCTTGCAGCAGTTGTCAGTTAACTGAAGGTCAGCAGAGAGACCAGGCACATGGTGCACATGTTCCAGCTTGCAATTCGAAGAGCTGGAGTCTTCGTAGTTTTTTGCTCTTGACTGCTTGGTGCAAGTACTTGCTAGCTTTTTGGGAGGGTCCCCTAAGCTCTATGCATCCAGTAGAGCAGGCAAGCAATGACAGTGTGGCACCTTACTGGCTGAGGATTGCCTAGCTTGAGTTGGGCAGTAGCCACCCAATGAAGCTGCGAGGGCTTCTCCCACCACTGGACAAGACCCCTGGTGCTCCTACTTATGCCAATCAGTCGAAGCTTAGAACCGGTAAACTGCCTCATCATGTGTTGTGCCGGGGTCTTGTGCTCACCGCTGGGCTGCCCATATGATAGTGTCCCCCTCTCGTTGTCACTGGCTGGGTCCAAGGGAAAAGAAGAACCAATACAACTTGGGGCTAGTTCCACTGCAGGAGTTGCCAGAAGGAAGTGCTGAGCACCTGCTATCTGCCTTAGGGGCTCCACTCCGGATTTGTCCTCGAGGTTTACTCCTGAAGCCTTCCTGAGATCAGGTATAGCTGCAAGGCAGCGGAGGTTTGAAATCAGGGTTTACCTTCCCCTAGATGGGCTGCCTTCACAAGCTAAGAGCCCCATCTACCCTGGGAAACTGGTTGTAAGGCGGTAGTGGCTTCGCCTTTGCCCCTTCTCCTGTCGGTGGTGCCAGTTCCGCCGCGCAGAGGCCAGAAGTTGGACTTAGCCGACAGAGGCTCTTAGAGTCGCACGCCACTGGGAGCATTTAGAGAGGTTGTGAGAGCCCAGCCTCACAACCAACTCCACGGCTATAACCGCCTTACAGAAGTATCACCCAACTAGTCGGACAAAAAAGGCAATAATAAAGTTACCAAATGCATATTAAAGGAATATTTATTTGGGAATAAAACGAAAGAAAGAAAGCACCATGCTTTTCACTACTCAAGGACTATTAATAATAGTCCTCTAATAGCGTAGCCAATCAAAATGCAGGATTTGCATTAGTCCACTTGTTGGGTGATACTAATTATTATTAGTATATACTAAAACAGTGGATAGCGTTGAACGCACGGGCTGATTGGCAACTGAAACTCCAGATATCCTTTGCTATTCACCTCTCAGCAATTCGCATGAAATTTGTGCTCAAAAATGTTGTAATCTTTGCAGGAATAAATGAGCTAAAATATACCAGTTTTCAGTCATATTTTCTCAGTACACAATTAAGACACTAAGATTTAGAAGACTGTAGAAAAGCCTTTAGAACATCAATGAGCTCCATTTGAGATCTGAGTACAGTGCATCCAAAATCAGAATCTTAGTGCATATCCCTAATCAAAAGTTTTATGAATGCCTGGATACCTACACCAACCTACACAGTCATGTCCATATTTTTGGAAACAGAGTGCCCTTCCTTCTACTACACAAAACAATAATTATAATCAAATGATGCTCACCGTGTAAACCTTTCTGTTTGCTCCCTCTGTTTCTTAATTTCTGGAAAAACTTTTTCATAAAATTCTCGAAGCTTAGCTTCTTTGTGTCTGGATAAAAATGAAATTACTTAATCAGATAAAAGGATGGAATAAATAATCATTTTGTTACCTGTGCAAGAGAAAATAAACTTACTTTCTCTTTGGGTTGTTCTCATGTCTCTCCATTTTTATGAGCCATGCTTGCTTCAAAGTCTTGTATTCTTTACACAACTGACGATTCTATGAAAATAGTTGCACACATTATCATTATGTACAATATTAACCACCTGTTTTCAAATAGTACAGGGTCACTCCCAAGAAGGTTATACCCCATTCACACCAAAGTTTGAAGAATGTCTTAAAACATTGTCTGATTGAACCTTATTTCTCTAATTAGGTTTATTGATTTGTCTAACACCAATCAATCCACAACTAAAACTTATCAGAAGGCCAAACCTTTCTTTTCATCATCAGTTTTCACTTCATTATCATTATCATCATCATCATCATAATTTATTAGCCTTGATATTGAACAGAATTAATTTTTGCAGAGTACAGCATGTTGGTAAGCTTGGAGACCTCAAGAAAACACCAGGCTTATAGAAGAAGCCACCTCAACATTACAAGGTCAAAAGAAATAAGGGTTGCGAAAGTGTGCGGCTAGGATAATTCAGTACCGGTGACTATTGACTGGGTTGCCATAGGCAATCCAGTTAGAAAAAGCGTTTAATTTCTTTTTTTTTTCTGTGTCGGGTAAAGCCTTTCCTGAACCTCCCCTGCTAAGTAATGTCTTTGTGTGAGTGAGTGTGAGTGTGTTTGGAAGGTTTGAGGGGTAGTAGAAATGCATAGGTTTTATCCAGTGGACACAGTAGAACATTTAAGGTGGCTCAAAGCAGTTTCCAGCACTTTCCAAGACGTAGATTTTTGATGGGTCATAATTACTACTCTTTATCAATTGATGCTACAATTATAGTATCAAAATACTGCCCAATCACTAGCGAACACGTTGGTATTATTTTTGTGACACAATAAGTTACCATAGCAATACTATGACCTGCTAAAAACACCCTTAATTTCAGCTATAAGCGCTTATATTTAAAAAACGGCACGATGAAATTTTTTCTTATTACAGAATTTTGATTAGCAGGATAAGATGTAACTTTTGGCAAAGTTCAAAAAAATTCTGTACATGGGGTACATTAGGGCCTTGTGTATTAACTTGTCAGTGAATTCCTTGTTTTGTTATGTATGTATGTTTCTGGAGTGTGGGTGAGTTTTCACCGGAATCGAAACGTTTGTTAAGCAGGGCGAGATTTTTCGCCAGTTTTGTGATAGCATGATTCCCTCTGTGCATTCGCTGTTGGATGACTGCAGATTGAATTTAATATGCTTGTAAAGCGTGGGTGAGGTTTCACCGGGGGCGAAGTGTCTCGCCAGTTATCTGATGGGATGATTCCTCCAGTGCGTTCCCTGTTGGATGACTACAGATGGAATTTATACGCTTGCAAAGAGTGGGTGAGAATTCACCAAGGGTGAGTTTTTGCTAATTATTGGTCAAGATGATTCCTTCAGTATGATCGTCTGTACGTTGGATGATTACAAATGGAATTCATATGCTTTTAAAACAACGATGAGGTTTCACCGGGGGCGAGGTTTCACCTGTTATCCGACAAGATGTTTTCCTTCAGCGTGTTCATATGTCAGATGATTGCTGCTGTTGGTGTTCATATGTCAAATGACCTGGCTGTTTTTGTAAAGAGAAGTTAAGCTTTTCATTGTTAATGTCAATGACTGCTGATGAAACTAGATGCTTTCCAAGGCATGAGATTTTTGTTTTTGCAACCGTTTACGTGCTAGTGTGATTCCAGTGGCAGGCTCCTCTTTTTTCTTTGCTGACTGTAGTGAATCTTGAACGTTTTATTTAAGCGGATGACACGTTTTGTTATGTCCTGTTCAGGCGCAGATCCAGGATTTTGAAATGGGGGGTGAATTTTTGTAATAATGTAATAGAACTACAGCCTGGTCAATATTTGAGGGATAACAAAAACAAAAAGGAAGAAGGGGGGCTCAGAAAAAGGGGGTGAAAATTCACCCATTTCACCTCCCCTGGATCCGCGCCTGCTGTTGTTTTGTTTTGTGCTTGTATGAATCCCTCAGTGGGCGTTTGATAGACTTTTGCCAGAGAAATTTTATTCCTCTTTAGGTGTTACAAGCAAAAGCCAACCTCTTTAACACTAACGTGGTGTGAGTTATATTATTTAGAGCGTCATTCTTTTAGCAAAATATTTTTTCAGAACAACTATGAGTTCTGAGTTATTATAATCTGCATGCTCAAATTGTATTGAACTGGAGCTGACTTCCCTGCAAAACGTTTACTCTTGTGGAGTACAATTTTATTGAGTGATGTGAGCGAACTGAATAATAATTTTAAAAAAAAATGCTGCTGGTGTTAAGCTATCTTGGGATAACAGATCCCTTTTGTTTTACCTTGTATTTTGAAATAGACTTCTTAAAGGTCTGTTTGTGTTTTTTTAGAAGTTGAAAAGAGAATTGCAGAAGCTCCATCAAACAGTGTCAACCTTGTCAAAGTCATCTGTTGAGAGCCTGTGTCAAGGATTAGTGAGCTACATGTCTCGTCCCCTATCTGATTTTAACAAGTATGATTTTAACAAGTTTGAGTTGCTTCAAAACATGTCTCATGATAATAAACATCAGATGGAGGGCTTTTACAAAGTAGCCTAACAAACAGCATGTGAAAGGACGGATCTCCCAAAAGATCAATTTGAGAAGGCCTGAGAAGGTCCTTGACATCGTCTCTAAGGTAGAATAGCATTACCGCCAGGATCGCGTGGGAAATGTGGAGCGATGCCATATGAACGCAACATGGAGCACAGGCCACGGGCCCCAGGAGTCCGTTGTTTTTACTGCCATAAGTTCGGCCACATTAAGGCCCACTGTTTGCAAAGGAAGAAAGATATGCTGGGGCAGGCCAGAAAGGGACAAGAAAGTTCCCTCTTCAAAAGTGATAATTCTGAGGGTGAGGAGGAGGACTGATGCCACTTTCTGATGGCTGGACCTCTTGGTGAAAGTTGTATTGCTTCTTGTTTGACTATTGTAATAAACCATGTGAACTGAACCTGCTGTACTAAGAGTCCATCTTCTTTTCTCTCTCTTAGGGTGCCTAGTTAGTCAGAGTTTTTGACAGCCTTGAAAAAGGGTATCTAAATCAACCCCCCACCCCCAGGATTTCTGGGTCAAGGCTGTCATCTCTCTGGGGTTTTTCCTACTCCTTGTAAATGTCTTGTTGTGTCTTTTCCTTTTAGGAATTGTTACCCTGGGCTTGGGAAATTGATGAGAAATTCAACATGGAAATCGCTCACAGACAGTTCCAAAAGAATAGTGTTCGTTTGGTAGACTCAAAAGAAGACCCTGTCACAGTCAGCAGGGGATGGCAGCTAACTGTGGGCTTGATGATAAAGTTAAGCGGGTAGAGCAAGGCAAAGTCATTGGCAATGTTCAACAGCTAGGTATTCCGGGACTCTAACTATTTCAGAGCCAGAGAGCTGCATTCTAATGCGACATACTAGAAAGAGATAGCACAAAGAAATCCTTCATCCAGAAAGAACGAGATCCTGGGATGGATAAGGGAAAGACTTGTTATCTTCCTGTACCTCAAACGCTTAAGTGGACAATTAAAAGGGTAGAAGTTTAACTCAGATCGTCCCCCGCAAAAGGCGTTCAAAAACAACATGTCTAGTAAACCTTTTGTCAGTTTCATCCAAAAAACCTTGATGGCTAAGAACTGGGGAAATATCTTGGTTGGGTCAGTTTGGCAAGGTGGAACTGCCGCACCTTGTTCTACCCTTAATGGTGGAACCAACCAAGCTAACCAAGCTTCACCTTTGCCATGATGCGCGTTTCCTCAATCTTTGGATGGAGGATAAGCCGTTTATCCTTGACACCCTGAATGATATACCACGGTATGTGGCAAAAGATTCATAACAGACGGCGTTGGATGATAAACCAGGGTATGACCATATCTTACTCTCGGAAGATAGCTTTACCTTTTTTGGAATTCAGTGGGGAGGCTGGTACTTTACCTACAACATGTTACCTTTCGGGTGGAAAATACTGCCTTATATTTATCATTCAACAGGGCTCATGGCCGCCACTTTCTTTCAATCAATTGGAGTTCCTTGTCTTCTTTACATGGATGACAGACACAATGGACGATTTCAAGTTCCGTTAGATGAAGGAGAGTATAGCCTGTTGAAGACGAATGACGCACGCAACAACGCTGCTGCCAGCTCTGCGATCTTGCTTGTGGCTTTTCATCTGGTACGCTTGGGATATTTTCTAGGCCTGCTGAAATCTATCTTAATCCCCAGCAAGATTGTACCTTACCTTAGCCTGTGCTCTCAAAAGGTGACTTTGATGCATGGTGCCCTTCGAGAGATCTCCCACTGGCTATTTTTAGAATCCTGGGATAACCCACTTCGTTTCCCAAATAATAACAGTTTTCTGTTTAATCATGTTTGGGAAAAACCTTGAGGGAGGGGGACGAGAATGTTTTTGGAATCAGATGAAATTCACAAACAACCACCTGTCCCATTAAAGGAATCGAGCAACACCTGGATGTGGCGCGACAAATCCAAGTTGGCCTTACACATGGCTACCTGTTTCGCCCGATACAGCCTAATGGAGGTATTCAAGATTCGCCTTTCACTTCAGCTGCCACAGAAGCCCGTTTAAAGATAATACAAGAAGATGGGCGCAGATGATGGTGAGACATTGCACGGCTTCAGATCCAGCTGTGCAATCACCTTAGCCCTAACGGGAGGGGACTTTATCTGAGAATATGGATCAGGTTGGCTGGGTGAATTGCCACACTGCCCTCTATTACAGGCAGCTAGCGAAGGTACTGAACCTGTGTGGGGTCTCTGCAAAGCTTGTCTCGAGTGAAGTGTTAAACATTCCTAATACTTGGCAGGACGTAAATTAACTGAAATGCTTTGTTTGTGCTTTTCCCATGGATAACCCTCATAAGAGGCTTCTCTCGCAGTAATGACAATAGTTTATTAACAGTCGATAACTGTATTTTGTAGTTTTGGATGAGTTTGGGGAATTATTGTAAGAATTGGGCTGTCATCTAACTTGTGCTTCATTATTCAAGGAAAAGGTTCTTCAGGAAAGGGTTTGATCCTGAAATTAATTGCCTCTAATAGCAAATATGTTGTTTGTTTCAATACTTTTTTTTGCTGGAAAAGGTGGCCTTTATCAATTCACCATGTTGTGTAATATTCGAGCTTAACAAATTTGCACATGTGTGTTGAAATGTGATACACGAGGAGACGAATTTTTTCTCTCTGACAAATGATTAATAGGTAGCCACGTTTTTAACCTCAGAAATTATCTGTTTTGTCATTATAGTGTAAAATGAAGTTTATTTGAGAAGCCAACAATATTTCTTTAACTTCCTGGTTAATCCAATTTATTGCTACGACTTACTGGTGCAAAGATTGTTTACATTTAACTCATGCTTTTTGCAAATTTTCAGTGTCATGAAATTACATCATTTGTGTGACATAGCTCCTTTATCACGAAGATTTCTCAACAATTCATTGCTTTACTCTAACCCAAAAACATTCAGATAGTAAACAACTTCATATTTATTAGAGCAATTCCACACGAGTGGTGTTATAAGCAAGATTTTTCAAAAGACGTATTAGTTAGAATTACACTCTGTACTACAAAGTGGACATGTTATACATGTAGTGCTCAGAAAATAAAATTCCACTTCACTGGCGACAATGGTCTGTCTACTCAGGAGGGGTTCTAAAATTCTAGGTATATTTTTTGCTAGCAAGTATTATGCATTATGAACAATTTTGACTGGATAAAATTAATCTTGGAAAATGTAAATGACTCCAAACACTAGCTCTCATTAGAAAAAAACCCCACAGTGGAGTGAATACTTCCTCATGTCATCCTTTTCCAAAACAATTTCTAGAAATGGCAGCAACAATATGAACTAATGTCACAGACATTACCCGA
This sequence comes from Montipora capricornis, assembly GCF_036669925.1. Taxonomy (NCBI): domain Eukaryota; kingdom Metazoa; phylum Cnidaria; class Anthozoa; order Scleractinia; family Acroporidae; genus Montipora; species Montipora capricornis. The sequence continues at coordinate 17,445,652 of NC_090886.1, forward strand.
CATTGAAACGATTTTTTTCTTTCCATAAATAACTATGTGATAGATTTTCAAGACAATCCTGCTACAAAGCTAACCATCCAATAGAAACTCTCGGATAGAGACAAAACTCTAGTAAACTGCAACATTTTAGATATATCTAGAACAAAAGGTTGTCATGGATGTTTTGTCACGGCCATTACACTTCCTAGACTTGAGGACGAACAATAAAAATGGTTGAAAAATGTAACATTAATGAAAGGAAATGTCTCTTTCTGAGCACATTTACACTTACAGACATTTTATACATTAAAAACATGGCTACTTTCGGCCATTTAAAGTTCAGTTTCTCCGACAGTTCAAGACTTCAAGAGAAATCAGTACATATTTGATGTAAAAATCATGTAATATCCCCAAAACACCCCTGAATACCGTGTTTCATGGGTTTGACATGAAATGGCAATTAATTAAGAAAATGATGACATAAATTTATTCAATTCACTTTACACGGCCAAGCTACATTTTATAGTGCAAAGAGACTGTAATCTACACTTTAAAATAGTCAACTTATTTGCAC
>NC_090886.1:17451204-17461204 GCF_036669925.1 Montipora capricornis
AGAATTTTGTCCTTGAATTTGTCTAAAAATACTCAGTATTTTGATTTTGTTTTCTATACACACATCCATCCCATGGGGAACTGTAATTTCCACGAATAAAGACCTGATTGCCTCTGGATCTGACAATTTGCATTTGTTAAAGAGTTTGTATTATTGTATTAAAGGTCTTTATGTAAAATAAATGCCTATTCTGCCACTTGTTTTTAATTTGCAAAGGTTTCAGACAAAGTTATATCCAGTAATGTCAACCAGCTCTGCAGTACAATCAGCCAGCCACCTTTCTGAAACACCGATCACAGAGAATGGTTTTTTGAAATTTCTAAGCATTTGATTAAATTTGGTCAAGATTTTTAGCCAGCTACATGTATGAGTGTATAATGGAGAAATTTGTTTTGTTGCTAAAGGAAGTTACTCAATAATCTAATTGTTACTCAATAATCTAATCAAGGAAGAAATTCAATTAGAGTCAGGGTTCAGATGACTGGAAAGTGAGTTGGGTACCTCAGGTCGCTCTATAGGATTATTAAAATAATCTTGAGTGATTCAAGACGATTCCCAGTGAATTTTAAAGGGCGATGGGATAGGTTTAAGGAACTATTATTTAAGTGATTGAATGGGAAAAAGGTCGCAAATGAGAGTCGTCTGTCATCATAGTGGCGGCTAAGTTCAGCTAAAATAAAGTGTTAGTTGTTCAGGAATTTATAAAAAGTGCTTAACTCATGGGTAAGCCCTCCTAATTTGCAAAGTTCACAAGGTTGTTGTGGCACTTGATTTGGATCAGGTGGGAGTCTTCGGTTCGTGATAGATAAATGATAAAGTTCTTGGACCAGCAGAACTTGAAGCCATTTCTCTTTTGAAATCTTTTGGTATTTCAACCAAGAGTTCCTGAAGCTAGGGTGTTAGATGATCAAATAGCCTAGGAGCTTTTCCAAGGAGTGGCTGGGTGGTAATCCAATCGAAGTGGCAGACACTTTGCTTCATTTTGTGCATTTATAACTTGTTCTTTCACAATTCTTCTTGTGAATTTGAAGACAACTGGTCGAGGACCAGACGTGGCATTTCTGGTAGGAATACAGTGGGTTATATCAATGTCTTGATTTGAAATTTCAATTCCAACGGTTTTAATATGATTGATACACAAGGAGGTGGCTTTGGAGGTCGATTCTTTTGTCTTGCTTTCTGGGTGGCCAATAATCTTGATATTGTACTGGAAACTATACCTTTGTAGTTGTTGAATAGAATCTCTGATCTTTTCGACTCAAGATGACAGCAAATTTAAGCGTGACCAGAGCTGTTTAAGACTATTAGCAGATTCTGCTCGTAGATTGTTGTATGATTTTCTGTGAAATTCCAAGGTGTTTAGGGACTCAGCATCTTTACTGGAATGAGTAGGTTGTTCGCCTCCAGTACTGGAGGCTTGTGGATGATTGTCGTTTGCTGTCATTTTCCTTTTTTTAAGAGCCTACAGTCACTGTCAACATTAGGCACGGCTAATAGTAAAATTAAAGCAATAAGTTTAATGTTCAACAAGGGCGGAGAAATTAAAGATGCGTCCACACAGCTTTGTGAATGCAAGGGCTCTGAACAAAGGTTCAAAATTCTTCCAACTGGTGTAATCAAGTATGTATGCAGCGTCACAAATGCTTGTTGCTTGAAATAATTATGTTTGCTTTCGTATGGGAACAGTACTGTAAATTTCACAAAATTAAGTTTCTCCTACAAATATCACTTGTATATGGCCATGATACTTAAAGTATATTTGGTGTTAACAGCCAATACTTACTTGTTTGAATATTCATGAGAATAAAAGAAAAAAAATGCTGCACCTTGATTTCTTTGGCTTGTTTCCTCAACTGAAAATATTTCACCAATTTGGCTTTGATAGCAGGAGCTCTGTAACAGTAATGATCAGGTATGACGTGAATCTATGGGACTATGTAATGAGGTAATAGCTGCAACACCCATTAAGGACGTTCGTGCCCATTGCTACTGAGCATTTTTTCACACATGTCACGCACATGTCATGTATAGCAGACCACGCAGGTAAACACGATGCTAAAGGCGCAAAAATTTTCCAGAAGAATGTGGCATCATGGGATAGCTTTGGACCCAGGTCTTCTCGGCAATGTCACGCAATGGCTTGACAGTGCGAATAAAAAATCAAATTATCTTGAATCCTCGGTGACCCCCATTTTTCTTTCCGTAGATCACTTCCTTTGTTGATTTTGTCCATTTTAACAAAAAACAAAAAAAATCTGTACGTGAGAAGTTACAAATATTTGGCCTTTTATGTTCTCGTGCGACCGAAGTTTTCTTTCTTAGACTAATATGTATTGTTTTTCAAGGTCTATTTCATCTCAGAAAAAGACATCAGCTGCAAAGGTTAATTTAGTTATATTAGTTATGTTGAACTGAGTACGTTTACCTGATCTAAATTTCACTAATGTAGTTTTTTTATTGCTGATAGTTGTAAGCTAAGATCGTCTTAAAGTAACGCAATCTTCTAAAAATGCACCTCATGATCTCGAAAACGAGCATGGTGACCCCCCATTTTTTTTGCCTTTTTGGCAAAAGTAGGTCATTACCTTTCTGCGTGGCAAGTTTTAAAAAAATCTGTACGTGGGAACGTTTTGGGCACGAACGTCCTTAAATACCAAGAAGCACAGAATACAGAGAACAGCAAATGCTTACTCACTTTTTCAGGTTGTCATGGTAGCATTGGAGGTCAGATGGTTGATTGTACAATGGCTGCCACAAAGACAGAAAAAAAAATTGTAAAGGGTTGGGCACATGAACAGGAGTATTGTGGTGACATAGGTGCCACCAGGGGAGGCTGTGAGAAAGGAGAACAGAAGAGGTAAGAAAGGAGAGACAACAAGTACTCAAAAATGGCAGCCATGGCAAAACCACAGAAAAGATCAAAGACCTTTTCAGGATATCCAGCTTGAAACCATCTTTTGAGGAATGTTTTGCTATTTGATGATGACTTGTCTTTAAGAGAACTGTACCTTTCCTCCAGGAAGTGGATAACCAAGCTTTGCCAACCTTGCATGAGCAGCTTCTGCCTTTTTCTGTTGAAAACAACAAAAATTCACAAACTACACTTATAATAAAATGGCAGCTATGGTTAGAGACATTTTATAACAATGAAATCAATCGTTAAGATTACTACTGAGTAACAATGCTTCAGATGGCTGGAACTGTGTCAAGGGTGTGGTAGGTCTCTTTATCAATGAACTAGGCATAATTGCCCTTCCATAAACGCAAAGGTGACGTTAAGAAAAAAGAACCAAAGAAATGGTTTGCAACCAATCTCCAGGAGACAGATAATGTAAAGCTACTAGTAATCGTGGATTATTGAAGACCACTTGACAGTCGTTTTGGAAGCAAAGGAGGAGGGTAGGCAAAGAAATAATCTTATAGGACCAAAGTTTGAGGATTGTATGAGCATGCACTTCTTGAGATGGTTTCAGAAAGCACTTAGTACTATGACTCATGCAACAGAATTGAAATACTTTGCCCTTGGCTAGACTCTGAATCATAAGGCGGTATTTACATGAGACATGACATTTTTGCCCCTGTTTACAAGAAACCGGGACGAAATGCTTGGCGCCTGGTTTTGGGTCGAAATGATATGTTTTGCGTAATAAATATATGGCTGGCCCAAATGCATACAGCCTTGAAACTTCTCAACCCAGGCTGAGATTTGTTGTCATTTAAACGAGAACGGTACGAACTCAGACCGGTACGAGAATTTCTCGTCTCGGTCAAGCAACCAAGACCAAGTCAGACTGGTCTGAGTTCATTGCCAGTCCAGTCTCATGTAAAAGCATAAGAAGAAATGTATGGAGGCCGATACAAACCCATGCTGGTCCAAGTTCGTCCCGGTCTCATGTTAATACCCCCCAAAAATGCGATCAGTTTGATTTAAGAAGGTACTGGTAAGTTGGTCAAAATAACTACACAAATAGCCCCCTGAGAGGAGGAAGTAATAAGCCTACTGGACAATAAACTGGTACCAGAAAATCCCAGGGAAGAGGGGGACTCCCATATAAAAAGGACGGGGATGCCCGTCCTACCTTTTAGGGCTTAAAAAAGTGGTTTTGGTACCTCTTAGGGTGTTCAGCCTCAAAAGGTCCACAGCAGAAGCTTTAGCGGTACCTTTTAGGGTACTGAGCCAACAAATTATCACAGCTAGGAGACATTTGACAATTAACTAATTTTTAATTTTGTCTAATTGAAACCCATAATTTGGTACCTCTTAGGGGTGAAAAAAAATTTCATGCCACACCCACAAGACAGTATCTTAGGGGTTATTTTCAAAACTTTTATATGGAAATCGAACTTCATATGCCGTAAACATTTTTGACGGTAAGCTGTTCATACACGTTTTGTCTAATTCTCAAGTTCCAGTCTTGTGAAAAATACCTGAAGGATAATAAACACAATAGCCTCCATTTGACTTCAAAAATATGCTAAGAAATTTGTCCTTGAACGTTATCTATTCCTCAAAGTTCACAGTTTCCTCGATCGTTGTTCTGGGAAAATATCTGAGCACATTTTCGTGCCAAATGGAGGCTATTGTTAATAATACATGAGAAAGACTTGTGAATCTCCAAATTGAGCTTGATAGTGGTACGATGTAAGTACTAACATCTTGATTCAGTGCATGTCTTCCCATTTTCACGAAAAAAGCTCATTGAAGTTAATCCCTGGCAGACAGGGTTGGTATCTGGATGGGAGACCATCAAGATATACAGTATACAACAAATGATTGCCTTCTGTAGATACCATATGCGTCATAATGCCTTTTTTTAATCGGAATACTATTTCACAGAATCCTGACCATTAATTCACTTAAGGAGTAAAACTGGAAGTAATAATTGATTATGAAGTGAGTTCATTGGGGGAACTTTGGAAGATGAAATCACTGGATGAGTTGAGAGACCATTGAGATGATGCATTTATCTAAAGAGAGTTTATCAAAAAAAATATTAAGTGAGGCTTGTGGAATGAGACTAAACATCGAAAGTTTGGAGGTAAACAGGTTGTTAATAACCTCCCTATTTCCACAAAATGCAATTTATTTATCTGTAAACAACGGGAGACACTTAACTCGAGCTAGCGAATACTCTTAGTACAATCTCACTACAGTTAACTGGATACTTCTCTACGCTTATCTGACCACAGGCAGTGTACTGTCCTTCTCTTTGATGAAATCTCCTGAAGACTTCTTTCACAGTATCACACTCCACGGAAACCAACTCTGGTCTTGACAACAGAATGTCAGAATCTCAGATGAACAGAACAATCCCTTCACTTGTCACACAATATCACTTGGAAATCACAAACAGGGAACGAAGTCCCGAATCACAACAACAACAACCGGCTGACTGACTAGAGAGCCGCTTATATAGCTATCCGAAGAGAGTCTAGAAGCTTCCAGAAGTTACTATTTACAGCTATTACAATAGACTCTATTTTTAGACTTAAGAGTCACAAACTATTTTGAAACTGATGAGTCACAGTTCTAGAAAATTCTGGAATTGTGAGACATTGACCTTCGCCAACTTTCCAAATACTTCCCATCCTTGTAACACTCCCCCTCTTCAAATAGAGAAAGTTTGCAGAACTTTCTTTCATATGTTCTCGCATTCACACTTTTGAAAGACAGTCAGCAATAACGTTATCCTTTCCCTTTATGTGTGTTATATCCAAGGCGTACTCTTGAAGCATCAAACTCCACCTCAGCAATCGTTGATTCTTGTCCTTTAACTTGTGAAGAAAAACAAGAGGATTATGATCACTGAAAACTTCAGTGATCAGTAAACTGGAAGAAGTGACATAAACTTCAAAATGCTGGAGAGCTAACACTAACGCCAAACATTCTTTCTCAATGGTGGAGTAATTTCTTTGGCTTTTACTAAACTTTTTTGAGAAGTAGCAAACAGGATGATCTATGTCATCTTTATCTTCTTGTAAAAGCACAGCACCAGCAGCAACATCACTTGCGTCTACAGCTAACTTGAATGGGGCATTGAATCAGGAGCTGCCAACACTGGGGCGCTGTTCAGTAATGCTTTTAGTTCTTGAAAAGCTCTTTGACACTTGTCGCACCACAGAAACTTTTCTCTCTTGTTTAGTAATTGAGTCAGAGGTTCAGTGACTGCAGAGAAATTTCGGCAGAACTTTCTGTAATATCCTTCTTGTTTTCTGGTTGCAGGAATTCAGAAATAACACTGATCTTGGCATCAACTGGTTTTACTTTCCCTTGCCCAACCACATGCCCCAAGTAAGGAACTTGTGCTTGTGCAAATTCACACTTGGCAAGGTTAATAGTGAGCTTTGCTTCAGTTAGTCTCTCAAAAAACTTTCGGATGATTTGCAAATGTTCCTCCCAGGTATCACTGTAGATAATAACATCATCGATGTACGCTTCGCATCCGTGAAGGTCAGCAAAAACTTTGTTGATGAGGCACTGAAAAGTGGCTGGCGAATTTTTCATGCCAAAAAGCATAACCTTCTGTTGGTACAGTCCATCCGGGGTTACAAAAGCTGAAATCTCTTTTGCTCTTTCAGTGAGCGGAACTTGCCAAAAACCCTTAAGTAAGTCAAACTTGGTGACGTATCTTGCATTTCCCACTTTGTTGATACAGTCATCTATGCGTGGTATTGGAAAAGTGTCTAATTTACTAACACTATTCACTTTTCAGTAGTCCGTACACATACTGTAACTACCGTCTGGTTTTGGCACCAAAATGCAAGGTGAACTCCAGCTACTGTGACTTGGCTCAATGAAATCATTCTCCAATAAGAATTGAATTTCTTCTAAGATATTTCTGCTTCATAGGATTCAGCCTGTAGGGATGCTGTTTCACAGGAGAAGCATCACCTACATCCACATTGTGGTAAATCTGTTCGATCCTCGTTGGTACATCTGGAAACAGGTGCTTGTACTCCTGGAGAAGATCCGTAAGATCTTGACGCTGCATTGAAGACAGATGACACAGCTTGGAGTCCAAATCCCGCAGAACATCAGAGTTGGAAAGCTTTGCTGTGGCCAGTGGACTTAACGTATCATTAAGATCTCTACTCAAAGTTTCTTCTGGCTCAGAACTAACCACATTAAGACTTACTGTATGTATCTCTACTGTCTCTGTTGATATAGGGCTTTATCATATTGACATGACACAACTGCGTTTGCTTACGCCTATCAAGCATTTCTAGAACGTAATTGATATTACTTAGTTTCTCTTTAATTACATAAGGCCCAAAATATGAGGTCCTCTCACAGTGTCACCAAAAACAAGCTCAAATGGGCTGAAGCCCAGAGACTCCTGAACCGACTCTCGAGCAGTAAATAACAGCAAATGGATTCCTTCATCCCAGTCTCTCTCTGTCTCGAAGCAGTAAATCCTCATTATGTTCTTCAGCGTCTGATGCCATCTCTCGAGAGCTCCTTGACTTTCTGGATGATAAGCAGAAGAGTTGTATTGTTTGATTCCCAGTTCGTTCATGACTTGCTGAAATATGCCTGCCATAACATTTGCATCTTGCTCTGACTGGATTGAGTTAGTTCAAACTGTCGCCGTTGTTCCCTTTCCTGCCTTTGCTTTTCTTCCATCTCAAGCCTTTCTTGCATTTCTAATTTCTTAAACTCCAACTGAAGCTGTAGTTTCTTAAACTCAGAATCAGATGTTTCAAATGTTTCTAAAACTGTCTCTTAGAGAACTTGCACACTCACTAAATGTTTAACAATGATATCCTGAATCTGGTGTTTTCGCATTGTTTTCCGAACCTCTAAACTTAATGTTTCGCTAATGAAATAAGCTTGTCCTTCTTTAGGTCATAAAACTTGTCCTCGCAAGGTTCTGACATAAACTTCTCTGGATCAAAATCCCCCATCTCAAAACTTGTCTTAGATTACAGAATGCAATAATACTCTCAAGGTAAATGCTTAAATTCCCTTAACTTAAATTCACTCCTGGACAGGCCCCCAAATTTCTGTTACGGTAACTAATTTCAGGCAGAAAGATAACCTTGCTATTTCCACAAAACGCAATTTATTTATCTGTAAACAACAGGAGATACCTAACTCGAGCTAGTGACTACTCTTAGTACAATCTCACTACAGTTAACTGGATACTTCTCTACGCTTGTCTGACCACAGGCAAAGTACTGTCCTTCTCTTTGACGAAATCTCCTGAAAACTTCTTTCACAGTATCACACTCCACGGAAACCAACTCTGGTCTTGACAACAGAATGTCAGAATCTCAGACGAATGGGAAAATCCCTTCACTTGTCACTTGTCACACAATATGACTTGGAAATCACAAACAGGGAACGAAGTCCCAAATCACAACAACAACAACCGACTGATTGACTAGAGAGCCGCTTACATGTATATAGCTATCCAAAGAGAGCCTAGAAGTTTCCAGAAGTTACTATTTACAGCTATTACTATAGACTCTATTTTAAGACTTACGAGTCACAAACTATTTTGAAACTGATGAGTCACAGTTCTAGAAAATTCTGGAATACTACAGATTCTTAGATAATTCTAGAAAAGTCTGGAATTGCATGACTTTGACCTTTGCGAACTTTCCAGATAATTCTGATCCTTGTAACAAGGTGATGATGTCACAAAAACTAAATACATTATTGTTAAAAATCTGGAATTCATAATTTGTGCATATTAATTTTTGTATCAAACAAACCATTTCTTTTGTTCATTAATCCTTTCACAGGAACAAAATAATGAACCAAACAAACTGACCTGCTCCCAACTGTGTGGCTACATAGCTCAGTTAGTGGACTATTACACCAGCATCTAAGTGGTCATGGGTTCGAATCCCGTTGAAGCTGCCTGAATTTTTTAAGTGTCTATAAAGTGACGATAATTATTGCTTAAATTGTCCAGTTGAGTGCAAGGATCACTTCTATCTTTCAAAAATTCACTGCAGTGCAACATGTGGAAGTGAAGCGAAGTGAAAACCTCCAAAGAAAGCTTAAAATGGCAAATAATTACAACAGTATATGACAAGCACATCAACTCCACAGGCTGGACAAGAAAAGACAATATGCAAACTGGAATCTTATAAAGCACACTCCAGGAAACCTTCTGAGAGAAATGTATGAAAGGTCTTAAAGTCCACACTAAGCTACTGTACGAATAATATTAATTTAATTAACAGTAGTCACATAACCCACTGCATTTAATTTAATATCTACAAGTACATGTACTTCGTCTTGTACCTCGCAAAGGCCACATACCCTGTTTTCATCGCACACTATCTGTATAATACTCTTAGGTTTGGGTTCAGGTGCAGGAAGTTCTTGTTTTTGTGGCTGACTGGGTTCTGCAGAAGCTACATCTTCCAGTTGTTTCTAGAACATTAGTTACAGAGTGATAAGGTTATTTATTTCATTATACAGTAGTGTATACTACCAAGACAAGCATTTTGTAGTGACAACAGACATTCAGAGTGTAATTAAATAACATTTCAGCAAAGCCACCAGACTGTTCTTTTGTTGTGATAAATAACATCTACATCTACATCTGTGGGAAGTCACAGGTTCAAACCCCGGCCGGATCAACACTCAGGATCTCAAAATAACTGAGGAGAAAGTGCTGCCTTTGTAATTTGATCTGCAAATGGTTAGACTTTCAAGTCTTCTCGGATAAGGACTATAAACCATAGGCCCTGTTTCACAAATATTTTCTATATTTATAATAAGTTTCCTGTGGGATGTTAAGAACCCACACACTATTCGAGAAGAGTAGGGGATGAACTTCCCTGTGATAAATAACATACAGTATGCATTGAGCAATGACTGAGGTGACTGCATTTTTGATATTGTAAATGATTGAGAATAAGAAGCAAAAATATTTACAAAGAACAGCTTACACCACTGTACTTTCCAGGACGTATCCTAACACTTCCAAACACTTTAATCCCAAATGATGAAGCACAATATTATTATTGTCGATAATCCAGA
>NC_090886.1:17466204-17476204 GCF_036669925.1 Montipora capricornis
ACGGCCAACATTCGCAAAAAACCTTATCCTTCCTTGTACTTTTCAGGTTGGTTTGAATCACCAAAGAAGATGGATTTTTTTTTTGTCATAAAGGTTCACACTGCAACCAGGTGGGTGCACCCTTTTCCTTTTAAGACAAACTGAGCCAGGAGCATAAAAAAGGACTCTTGTGATAGCTTTGGAAGGGCAACAGACATTCATTGATCCACCCTACCAATACTTTTCATTTCACCTCATTCCACAATGTACAAAACTTTAAAAAAAATCAAAGATGGCATATATTGACATGTTCATCACATTTTTCCTACAAACCTCAGTCGTTCGCACCGATTTACCTAGCTTTAAGCTTTATTTAATGGCATAGTATATAAAGGTAACATATACAGAACCCAAAGAGTTCGCCAACGTGGCGACTAACGTTTGAATCTTGGTCGCCAGGGGCCGGTTGCTCGAAGCATGGTTAGCGCTAACTGGCATTAAATACCATGGAAACCCATAGGTTCTGATATCTCTTAACCAACAGTTAGTGCTAACCGGGCTTCGAGCAACCGGTTCCAGTATGGTAAACAAATGGGCGCATTGGCGACTGTATCGGGCACAACTGACTGTGTAATGGAAGATTCACTGAAAGCAAAATTTGAAATGTTATGCAGTGACATTTGAAGGTAAAATTGGTATTTGTAGACTTTATGGTTTGATGTACTGTGTACATAAACAAGTATCTGTTATTCTCTTTAATGGTTAATAATTTCCTTGACATGCTTCTCACTGTTCAGAGAGTTTGCGTCCACATTTCATCTTCATTTCTTGAGAGTTTGCATAGACAAAGCGAAATAAATACAACAGACCGAGTGACCCACACTACAGTATTTTATCTTTTCTCCTGCCCTTACCATTTCGGAAACAAAACTCTATTTCTTTTTTTGAAATAGCTTCTTGTTAAATGTACATGGAATAACATCTACCTGTCACAAATCTTTAGATCCTGCTCAACACTGACAGAACTAAAGTCATTAAATTCACCCAATCCAACTTCCTACAAGAGAAAAGCAACAGTTTGACAAAGTCAGAAAAATAAATCTCTCTCATGACTGAAAGGAAATAAAAACAATAATATTATAATAATAGTTTTAATCAGTGCGTGTGAAATAAAACCCTCCTGTCTTTCAACTTGCACTCCATTACCAAGGACAACTGGTTTGTCACTAGGGAGTTTAAGCACGCATGTTCTTTAGATGCCGACGGCAACCGGAAGAGAACATTTTACACGCCAGGACAGTGGATTCCCCCAGATTTTTATAAGTATCATTTCCAATAGAGAAACAATACTTAGCAATGTAAACATGGTTGCGGTTGCCGTCCGCATGTCAAAAACACACATGCTTAAGCTCCCTACTGTAAACAACAATATATAGATTTAGCCAAGCCTAAAAGCGGAGCTCCCGGCTTGTTCATTCTTACTGGCTGTAGGATTAGTGAAAAAAAAAAAGCTTTGGAACTGTCCGCCTTTTGGTTTTCCCAGATATTGCTTAATTATGTAACATTTTCTTCGCTGCCTAACTAGTGAATTCCACGGTTAATTTCATCTGAAAAACTGACTGATCGCATGAATCACAAAGGGATGAGTGTGATATCAGTTTTTCCAGCAAAATCTACTGTCGAATTCACCAGTTAGGCAATTAATTTTTCTTGAATCGCAAGAGTTTTAAAAGAAAACAAGCAAATCCTCAGCAAGAGAACGGAAAAGGAAAGAAGCCATTTCAGAGTCGACTGTCAAACGGCAGCTAATAGGAATCAAGCTAAAATTAGAAATCACAGACGTACTACAGCTCGTGATGTGACAGATCGTCTTTGTCGGTTCAAGGTCAAACAAGGAGTTTTATTGATGTACTTTATTGATTCCACTTCATCTCTGAAAACGAGATCATTTACAATTCGATGTATTTCATTGAAACACGCCAGCTTGGCTTAGAACCAGAATCAGCTACAAAAAGGACAAACTTCAAACCAGATCTCCAACAAATTACCTGTACGTGCTCTAAACAAACTTCTGAAAACACGAGCTGGTGATATTTCTCCCTATACTTTTACGAGAACTCATTGCGATTACATGTTTAGAACACAAGTGCAAAATTCTTGTCACTGTCGAGGCACATCGGAAAACAGTTAGGCAAGCAGAGTAAAAAAACTTCTTGTTCGCTCGCATTTTAAGGCCAAACAAACCAGCAACAGATCGATTATTTCTGTCCAAAAAGAGTACAGATCATTGTTATTTAATTTCAGTTAACAATAAAAATTCGAGTTTCATTCCTGAACAAAGGAAAAAACGACTAAACCACATTTTAGAAATATGCATCCACTTGAAATAACGCATCCGTAGAAATAACAAACGGTTTAGTGTCCAAGAAAAGAATTTGTGGAGTAACGTCTTCCACCAACTTTAAGCTATTACTGGTGTACCATTTTGTCGTTCTCGTTCTCTTTCTCTCTTCTTTCGTTTCTGTTCTTCTGACATAGGCCGTCCAGGCATCTTGCAACAGAAGATTCGAAATTAATGCAAGAAAAATATATTTTCCAAACCGTACCTGAACACAAAAAGCATCGACTGTCAAGAGCTTTTGCTGGCGTAGCATTGCTGTGTAGCCACGTTAAGCCACAGAAAGAGCGCGAATAATTAAGCCTCGTCCAGGTGTGAGTGTGATTGTCTGACCTGGCTTGAGCCTGCGATCCAATCAACAACCAGTCCCGGGTCAGCGGTCAACTTCAAAAAAAAAAAAGGGCTGACCTCGATAAGGTCTAACTTGAGCCCACGAGCAGATACCTTGTTTTGACAGGTGTCAATTGACCATAACATTGATGTCCAATATCAAAGATGTATGCTGTAAACTAGCTGGAGTGTAAACTGGAGTATTGCCTCCTCGATGAGCTCTAAAGTTGAGCCCATGATATGGTTACGTGATACTGGTCACATTGGCATACATGGAGGGGCGGGCGGACGTACGGATGTACACATGTACGGACGTTCATGACATCATGGCTATAAAACCAAATTTTCTCACATCGATGGGTTACCATATTTTCTTAGCTATGGTGCTTGGCGCCCGCGGAGCTCCGCTAACAGCAGGGCAAAGGGGCGCAAAGTGGCCTGGGGCAGAGCCCCATATTAAAGAGAATTTTCATTTGGTTGTCATGTGTTTGACTGAGCATACACGTACGTCTGTCTGTACAGACTCTGAGGGAGGGAGAAGGGAGACTAAGAAAGGGAAGGGAGGGGAGTCTCGCAAATGCAGCAGATGGGCAAATTTTCTTGGCAGGAAACTTTTGTGCAGCCTGCCTTTTTCCCACGTCAGTGGGGAAGAGTTTTTAGCATTAGTGAGAGATAAAGTAGGAAAGAGCCAAGAGAAGTAGAAGAAGAGAAGATTTCAATGAAGAACATCATAAAGTTGAGAGAAATAGGGCAAGAGACAAAACAAATATATGCCTAACTGCCACACAAATTTTGTAAAACTCGCTAAAAGAAACGAAAAAGGCCTGAAAACGTTTACAATTCTGTGTTGACAGAGATTCTCGCAAATTTCAACAATCACACACGACGTCGCCATTCAAGCTTACACCAGACATCATTGGCGAGTTTTCTTCAGACATCTATTTCGCCAGACATATTATAACCGAACTCTCAATGCCATCTAAATTCAAATTAGATTGCAGTACATTTATCTGCAATGAACGCACTTGTAAGCAATGTTTGGGTCAGTTTAGGTTCTTTTTGGTCAGACAAGACTTTGAGAAGTGGTTTGATAAACTTGAACCTGGGATTTTCAGCAAAATCTCTAAAAGCAAATGAGTTATAACTTACAATCGTTTGTCTTGTTTGTCATGAGGTTTTGTGTCCTGCTACATTTTGCTTATTTTGGAACTGAATTCTCATTACTGCGATGACTGTCCACTAAATCAATACCTTTTGATTTAAGGCTTTTTGTGTGAAATGGATGTCCAGTCGTGAGCTGCTTTGTTTAACTGTGAAATTGAGGTCAAGTAAGTGAATTACTATGTTTAAGCTTGACTTTTTAATTAGTAATTCTTGATTTTGTTCTAAAGTGAAAAGAGAGGGCATAAAGATAATCAGTCAAATAAAAAATGTAATTTCAGTTTTAGTTGTTGATTGAAATAATAAAAAAATATTGTTGGTTTACTGCTGTCGGCTCACTGTTACAGGTAACTGTATACAATAATGACAATGATGTTTTTTTACTTTATGCACAAGCACAATTATTTCCATATACACTATATTGCTTTCGGGGGCTAGAAACAGGAGCTCCGCTTTTAGACTATATATTATGGTTTACAGAGACAAACAAGTACAACGAGCTAAAATCTTCATATTGTAGTGATTAAATAATTAGCAGTCTCGCGCTCGCGCTGTCACTCATAGCAATCTCTTATAGTTTGAATACTTGTTTATGTTAATTCTGGTTACTATATCGTCCTTTACAACCGCAGTCGCAATTCTTGCGGTTTTCATCATGTCCGGTAATTGTTGTTCAGCGTAATCACAACTCACTGGCTATTCACTCTCTGGTTGGTTAAGGAATATGGGTCCATCCTGCCAACTGCTGCCAAAACCAATCTCTCTCAGCTTCTTGCCTCTGGTTAACCAATCAGCAATGTTATACTCACTCTTGACCCAGGATCAGTGTCTTCTTGAATTTCTCCTATGCGTGTTGCAGCAAGTGTGTTGAAACCATAGGAATCCTTTTGAATCATAGCATGCACTATTTGTGAATCAACGATATATGGTAGAATCTCTGGAAAGGATATCTGCACTGCTGTTGTATGAGCACTTTTAGTCGTTTGTTGATTATTGCTCCTCATAGCACCCATAAATTAATAGATATCCTCTTAACCCAATGTCTCCAGGGGTTTCCCATTGACAAGTAAAATCGTCTGGCGTTAGACAGAGTAAAGTATTAAGTCTGGCCAGTTTAGGCCGGTTTGGGTGTTAAAGGGTTAATGGGGGCAAGGCAGTTCTTGGACTGAATCAGGCTACTTCTAAACAGGCCACTTTTCAAGAGTTCCCATCATACGTGAGCACATGCGCTGAAGGCTTGGCTGGATCCATCGCTAATGATAATCAATATTGGATCTCCAACTATATCATGTGGCTTCATGCATCTCTTAAATTTGACATTGTCCATATCAAGTAGTTCTCTGAAGAACATTATCCCATCTCGCTTATTTTCCTCTGGAATAGGATCATCCCAGTTCATCTTGATGTTGTTTGCCCATATAGGACATGTCATTATTTTCGCTCTCACTGTGAAAGGTCCTGCTAATCAGAGTGGATTGTAGATGTTGTTAACTTGAGAAAGAATAATACCGGTACATTTCGTTAGTTGTTCTGGAATTTCATAGGGCAGCTTATTAGTCTTTAAATCTGTTTTGGTGCGCAACTTGTGCTTCTTACACGAAAAGTTTAATTTAACTTCAAAGTATAAGTAATCCTTGACTGGATTACAGATTATTGCGAGGACTTTCCCTGCCAAGGTATTTGGCTCACTAGGTATAGCCCTTTTTTCTTGGTTTATAGGATCACCTGAAAATATCCAGCCCTTGACTTGGAATCCACCCTTGTTAATCAAACTCTAAATATCACTGGAAAGTTTTTGTGCTGTTGGTACACAGTGCTCTCGATGTCATTCATGTAAGTATTATTGTACAGAAACTTCACTTCGCCATGATCCTTACGCTCTTGATTCCATTTATTGCCTTAAATTTGAATGAATGATGACCTTGCAGACAGCATAACATGGAAATCGCTGAGGTTGGCTAAAGTAAACATAATCACAAATAACGCTAGTAAGCACTAAAACAACACAACAATAACAGAAATAAATAGACATAGACATAGATGCCTACAGCAGGCAAAGTTTCCTGATGGTGCAAAGCAATGTTGAATGTTTTGTCTTTACTTCTGCGCAGCGCACAAATCCGTCCTTTCCTGGAAATACCTTGGTGATACAGCCAAGGATCCAATGTCCCCTGGGAGAGTTCTTGTCAACTATAAGGACTAAATCGTCAAGCCCTAGGTTCCTGTGCGGGACATTCCATTTCTGTCGTTCTTGTAAGCTTGGTACATATTTGTGCAACCATCTTCTCCAATAATGATCCATGAGAATTTGAGACTGTCTCCATCGCTTACGGCAACAAAGGTCTGAATCATCAAAATCGCCAGAGGGTAACATCATTGCTGGTTTCTGCAATAGGAGGTGATTTGGGATGATACCTTCTACATCTCGCATGTCAACAAAGTTCGGGCAGAGGGGCCTAGAGTTAGCAATACCTTGGGCTTCTCACAGTACTGTTCTCAGGACCTCTTCGTCGGCTAGCCTTTCACCCAGGATAGCTTTCATCGATCTTTTGATGCTCCTAATCAGCCTCTCCCACACACCAGACATATGAGAGGCACCTGGAGGATGAAATACCTATTGACACTGTCGGATCTTAAGCTCCTCTTCAATCTGCCTATGGTTCCATTTGTTAATACACTCTTTCAATTCATGCTCAGCGCCGACAAAATTTGTGCCATTGTCCGATCACAGCTCTTTCACATTTCTACGAGTGTTAAGAAATCTTCTCAGCACCATTATGAAAGCGTCAGTCTCAAGAGATTGTGCTAGATCGAGGAGAACCGCCCGAGAGGTCATACATATAAAGATACATCCATAGCATTTAGCGGTACCGCACACACATTTAACTTGCAAGAGGCCATACCGGTAGAAGTTAACGGTGGCTGATAGGGTGTCAATCATATTTTCGCCAACTCGGCCATCTCTTGAGTCATTTGCTGGGCATACTGCCATTTACAAGCAAAACAATCACCTGCAGCTCTCTTGATTTCCACCCTTCTGTTTACGATCCAAAACTCTTTGCGAACTCTTGCAACAATCCAAAACATTAAGACAAGACGCGTCTCTGCCGACGTTCCACCTCACTCCAAGTGCTCTCTCAATTGGCAAGTGGTCTAAATCAGGGTCTATCGAAGGGACAGCTCTTTCTTGATTGGGAATAGCGTTCAAGACGACACGGCTGTTGGAATTACACTTTGTCAGCTGAAAAGCACCTCTTGTAAGCAGCTCCATCATGTCGCGAACGACTTGGATAGCGATCTCTTTATTCTTAACCGCCTTTAGCATCAACATAAAAGTGTCTCAGCACGGTGTTGGTTACCACCGGATCATACTTCTCTCTGTTATCTTCCACTACCCTCTTCACACAATAGTTAGAACAGCATGGAGAGTCAGTTGCTCCAAAAACATGGACAGTCATAGCGTATTCCTGAGGATTGTTATCACTGTTGTCACTCCACCACAAGAATCTCAAAGCATCCTGAGAGGTCATCAATGTTCAGTTTCTCTGCAAGCTTCTGGCTAATAATGGTTCCCCGACTTGCATTGTACAAGAGGCCGTAGGTGGTAAAAGATTGTCCACTGGTAGAAAACACTGGTGCTGGAACAATGTGTAGCAGTACTGCATAGTGTGAGCCTTGGGTGAGCGATGTGTATGAATCCACCTTCTCTTTACCCTCAATGGGGGTTTCTTTGGTCTGCTCTTGCTGGGCTCAAGACTGGGAACGATCTTTATAAAGCAGCTTATTATGAGGAAATGTACCCCGCGAGCAATTACATCCTTCCATGGTGCGATATTGGGCTCTCATGTGCCCAAAGTTCAGACATCCATGACAAAGTCTCTTCTCCTGTAAAAGCTGCCATCTCCCTTCCAAGTTCTTTTCAGCAAGTGCATTTCCTTGCAGCAAGGGCACGTACCGGTAACTACTCTTTCTTCAGCCTCTTGATTGACACTGGCATCACCATCAAATTGCACAGGATCTGGTTTAGATTGTAGAGATCGTGTTGATAATGCATTGGCACGATGTTTCAAAAACAACTTGCGCCATGCTTCTTCTTATCGCTGCTTGATCAAATTATTATTCTCTGTATTAATTGTTCATGCTGTTTGTTTCTCCCTTCTCCACGCTCTGCTTCTGCCCGCACTCTAGATTCTACTACTACTATGTCGTTTAAGAAACGGTCCAGATAAGAATGATAGCAACAACGGCAACGAACATGTTGGAATTCAATTGGTATGCAAAAAGGTGATAACTTTTCTATTGTCTGTACTTACTTCTGATTGGCTTAAGGTGCCCCTGTGATCAAAAAAACCACTTCCTTTTTTCCTTCAGATTTTGAAAGTGTGTTTGCTTAACACCTCACTGGCAAGATTTTGAGCTTTGATTTTTATCCAAAGGCCGTTTACTTTGAGTTTTGGATTTCACGGTCCGCCATTACTCATGTTCAAAACTGACCGATTGGACCTCAGAAGGTTGGATCCACGGAAAAGTGACGTCAGAGGCTCACTAGCTTAAAATTTCAGTGTGTGAACGCAGCTTATTATATATGCAAAGCGTGAGTTTAAAAGTCTGAAAGCCCAAAACCCCCGTGCTGCATATTAATTCTGCGGCGTACACACGTATTGCATTCTTAAACTAGTGAGCCTTTGACCTCATTTTCTCCTCGATCCAGCTCTCTCAAGAACATAATGTTACTGTAGTAATGGCAGTTAAAATAAAGAGGTGTCTTTTTGAAATCAAGGCTTAAAACGTGGGTCACTTAGTGTTTTGTGAACATGGTTTTGAAATCCAAAGAAAAATATGAATTGATTTTTTGGTCACAGGGGCACTTTAAAGAGCAAAAGTTAACAAAACTTCATAAAAGCAGTATTATATTCATCCTTACTTTCCAACCATCTTCCATCTTTCATCTGGTCTCAGTTTAAATGAATTCCACAGAAATCTTTTAACACAAAAAAACACCCTTTCAAAGTGGGTTGTAAATGAATTTTATTGCGTTAACGGCTTTCCTGTAGGTTTATGCATTCTCTGTGTAAAAATGATAACATTCCTATGTGGGGAAAGCCCCGTTGCCGCATAACAAAGAAAATTGCTATCCACCTTACATGGATCATTACTTAATATGTAACTCATCTTCATAGTCGTATCTTCCGTGAATGATTCATGGAGCTGTGTAATCCAGTTATTGGCAGTTTCTACTTCTTTGTCAGTCAAATACAAAATCATGTTTGCTCTCTAAGAGTCCCCATGCTTCTACTAGCTGTGAATAAATTTTCCTGTGAATCTTCCTTTAGCAGATCTTTGGATGAGTTTTGCTTCTTCCACGGCCTACATCTTTTGCCACGCAAGTTCTGCTATTTGCTAAACGGATTTAGAATGTTTCGTTGTTCAGGGTCCTCTAAAACCATCAGTTTGAAACACAGGCTTATCACAGTTCCATTTTATTCAGTAGCGTATATGAGGAGGAATGCATTCGAAATCTAAGAAATATGGACGTCACCATAAGTAATAATTACAAAAAAGAAACAAGGTCTGTAAATCTCTATTGATTATTATTTTATGTAAAACACTCCATTTGTGACCATTCATGCCAAAAGGAGGCTTATGAAATTTCACAATGCCGATTTCACAGTAGACATGGAGAGAAATTATTTAAAACAAGCTGAACGTTCCATCAGATTCCTTTAAAACATTGAGCACTTTACTAATGTATGAGAACCGAGAATCATTCATGCCAAGCCGTGAAAAAACACCAAAATTTCACGCTATGAAACCACAGCCACACGGCACCCCATAAAGGTTAAACATTTCACGTGAGAGATGATATAAATACTGGCCATTATTCAATTTCCGAAGCAGAAAATTGTTTAACCTTGTTTAACTTTTATTGCTCAAACCAGACCACGAAGTTTACCTATAGTAACGAGTCATGGATACTGTCCCTGTTATTCTGGATGGTGCAGCAACACAATTTCACGTCGTGAACATAAGTGAGTTCACAACGCAAGTTCACAAATTGTCACGGTCTTTGTCATTTCATGCCGTGAACTTTTTTCCGTGACCAGGCATCACGCACAGTGTGAAAAACTTTTG
>NC_090886.1:17481204-17535733 GCF_036669925.1 Montipora capricornis
GGCTCTTGCTAAGTGTTATTTCTTTTGAATTTTTGAAATTTTATTTTATTTTATTCATTCATTTATTTTTTTTAATTTATTCAGGAGCAATGGGCAGTTTTTCACTTGTCTTTTACAATATTGCCTTTTTTTATAGGCATCTGTTGTCCAGTTCCTCTATAGCAATCAAACCTTTGCTCACAATTACACACAAGTAATACTTAGAGGGGCTATGTCATGCAAAAAGATGTAATTTCATGACACTCAAAATGCCTAAAAAGTAAATTGAAACATTGCAATAACCACTTAAAACAGCTGACCAACATAAAACAAATACAGCAAAAGGAAAGAGAAGCATGGATGGACACAAATGGACAACATTGAAACCGATTACATTTGGGTCATCTTGAATTCAAGTTTATGAAAAATCTCCCGGATAAAGGCCATTTTTGCTCAGAATCAGCTTCTTTGTGATGTAACAATAATTTTCCTTCTTTAATAAATGAAGGAAAAGGTAAAGTTTTAATATTATAAGGTATATTTTCCCAAATTCTAGAAGCTGTTGGTGTAAATCTTGAAAGCCCATAATTGGTTCTGGACAGTGGTCTGTAGAAGTTCTCTCTTGAGGCATATCTAGTGTTATAGCTATGAATTCTGGATGCAGGTATTATTAAATTATGAAGAACTCCTGGGGTTTTATCAGGGAAATGCTTAAGTTTATATATAAAGGATGCCATCTTAATATTGAATACATTGTCAAGAGTGTGAATTTCGAGTACTTTGTAGTAAATAGAAGCAGTTTCTCTTTGGGAAGCAAAAAATATGGACCGAATACATTTTGTTTTGTTTTCTTTTTACAGTTTGAAGTCGACTTTGGCTTGCAGTTCCCCAACTGATCAAACCATATGAAATCTGAGGGTAGATGAGGTTATAATAGAGTTGCCTACGAGTACTAGTTAATAGAAACATAATAGCAAAGCTTGTTAAGTATGCCCAGATTCTTTGCTAATCTATTATTAACATGCTGTATGTGGGTATCCCATTAAAAAGTATCATCGATAAAAACTCCTAAATACTTAAATTAATATCACTTCTCTGTTGAATATCACAAGCTGTTACGTTAATAGATACCTTTTTCCTAGGTGATGCAATAATCATATAACTGGTCTTTTTAAAGTTGATAGATAGCTTATTCACAGCACAGTACCTTAGAACATTCAATCAGATCTTTCAATCACAAAATTCAATCAGATCTATTTGCACATGAGAAAGAAAATTGGTTTGTTATTATGACTAGCAATGATGCTTTGTTCCTGGTGTATTTTGCATAGCGACGTAAATAAACTTCATACAGTTTATGCATTTGTTGTCACTGTTGATGGTTTGTCCTTCAGAATCACGAGCCAATCTCTTGCAAATAATTTTTGCTTTTGTTGCACTGGAGATTCAGAGCATTTTCACTCTTCTTCAGATAAATTCAGCCACCCTTTAACTTCTTCACAAAATTATATCAGCGGACATAAAGCTGAGGAAATTTTCTTAAGTCTGACTTTGTGTCATTTACATGTATGCAGGTGCCAAATGGTAATGTTCTCTTATGTCGTCACTGGCTAAAATTGTGGCTGACCAAAAATCTTTCAGGAATCCCGGATTTGGCCGACCAAACTCATGATCCGATTGGCTGTGAAAACGTCATTGTGATTTTGTGCAGCTCTCATGAAGTCCTAGAGACTAATCTGCCATTAGCATACCAAGAAATTTTCTGCCTTTTTTTCTTACACATTGATGTGGACAACGCAACTTGATTTTATTTGTGTAAACGGAGATATGCGAGCGGAAACATCTCATAAGTTGTCCAGAATCGGGTTTGAATCTCTGGAAAGAGTTAAATTAGCGATTCCGTTGTGGAGCTCTGTGGCCGTGTGGTTGAAAGTACTTTGGCTCTCACTTCCCTGATGTTTTGAAAGCTAAGTAGCTGGTTCTTTTAAATGGCAATGAAAGCCATTTCTTAGATAAGACAAAGGACATATATATCAACAGGAGGAGATGCTGATAACATTGCAAGTTAGATGAATGCATGTTTTGAATAAATGTATATCAGACGGCTTGACTTACATACTGTACATGACATGGTTTGTTTACAAGTACAATTTGGAGTCAAGATTACTTCATAATATTTCCCGTTGAATTGACTTAAAACTTGCATTCCAGAAACTAAAATGGCATTTTTCCAGAGAGACCAATTGTACAAAAATAAACGAAACTTTGTGAGTCCATCTTACTGTTCGTACTTCATCAAAAAATTAACGTTGATGCTTACTTATCATGATTTTACTGTGCGCAATTCTAGAAATACACTGCAACTGAGCATAACCCGAGAAAAATCACCAAAGAAGCCTTAAAAGAATAGTGTTTCTCTCTTTTTTTCCCTTTAAAAATCTATTGAGAAACCGTCCAACGACAAAATACTAGGTTATCTCGATTACAATTTAAATGTCAAGTTTACAAGATTGCATATTCAGTGAAATTGGGAGAAGAATTACACCAGACTTTGCCACAATATAGTCGTCGAAAGGTACAGAAAGTAACGTTTACCATGCTTTTAAGTGCACATGACACAATTTTTTTTAATTAGCTTGTTTGAAAGAGCTTTCAAAATGATGAAGAACAGCATTTATTTTATTGCGATAGCTCTCTTGGTTGCAAAGTTATTCAACATTTTGATTTATGCAAATTAGAGGATGTGTGACATCACATTGTGGACACAAAATGACGTAACAATCAAAATAGTGAATAACTCGGCAACCCAGAGTGCTATCACAATAAAATAAACACTGTTCTTCATCAATTTGTGTCATAAGCACTTTCAATGCATTTTTCACAAATTAAAGCCAAAAGTAACTTTCCAATAATTCCTCCCACCATAAATAACTCTGGTCAAAACAAAATAGCATGCATCTGCCGTCCACGGGTGTATTGTGTGATGGAAGTAAATCTGATTGGCCGATGATGGACATGTCAATCAATCAAAAAAGTGGGCAGAAGGAATTTCGAAGAGGAATTTGGTCTGGCTGATTGCAGGTTAGCGAAATTGTGGTGCCATGAAGGCTTGGACATAGCTCAAACTCAATGGTAGAAAAAATAACCAGCAGAGATGTCTGATGGTGCGACGGTTTGAATCCTAGGAGCAGCATGGAATGCTGTGGAAGCTCAAGGTTAGTGACACAGTCCGATGGCAATATTCTAAGGGAGAGATAGTAGAGAAGAACGGAAGGAAAGGGAAAGATAGGGGAGGAATTTAGTCATTCTCTCTTTTTTCATTGTTTTTTTTTTTATCCCCCCCTAAAAATCCAGGCACCATTTTTTTTATTACATCCCCCAAAAAAGGGAAAATTTATCCTTTTTTAGACAGTTCATATTAACCTAGCTTGAAAACATTTTAACATAGATTGAAACGAATTGACCTAGGTTAAAACAAATTGACCTGAAGGTACAATGTGACCTGCAACATATACTTCAGTATATTACAGCTGTATGGTGGATGCGACCAATTCATATTTTGAATTTAAAACATTATAATTTGATCCAAAAGCAGACATACTGTAAAAGTCAACTCTCACAGTGGTAAACCGTACCATGCAACTGACTTTGATAACTCTTTCACTGCTGACTTTTCTACCGTCAGTATACCCCATAACTGCTGCATTTTTTCACAACATAAGACACCAGAGAAAGCACTCTCACAGAATGAACTATATCTTTCATTCTATTGACACTATTACGATAATATTTACAGGGCATATAGAAGCTATCTTTATTGAGGTGCAAGCACGGCCTAAATACAATTTGATTTATCTAAATAAAGAAATGCAGTAAACCTGCATTACACAAATTCATGTGCACCAATGACACACAATTCTTTTAGGCAAAAGGACCTTTTCAAGGAAGGAAACATGTATAATAATGTCTTGAATCACTCTATTTCACCTATAATTTTCTCATACCTTATGTTTTTACTTGCTTGCCAGACAAATGTTGTAGATTTTCTGAGCCAAACACTGAATTTTGCCTTTGTGAAGTCAAAAACATTCATGGCGTCGGGTCGTGTTTCACCTTCCTTTTCAAGTGAGATTAACCTTTCTATCATCCAAAAATGGCAGAACTTGTCACGCTAGTTGTCCTTTAGGGTATACGAAACAATCCCATTGCCCCTATGCCCCTATAGCACATGCCCCTATGCCCCTATGCCCCTATTGGAACAAATTTCGGACAGCACTTCGGGACACTATCTCGTGTCGAGTATTCTCAACATCCGCAGTGGGAGTCACGTAATCCTATGTCGAGTCCACTGGACAACAACAGTGAAAGAGTTAAAATGTAAGCAAGCCTGGTCACAGCCTGTGTACAGCTGCCCACTCTCTTCCAACATAGGGGTTTTTTAGGAGAGCGGGGGGATGTACACAGGCTAGCCTTGTCAAGAATGTCCTGGGCCAAACAAGAAAATAAGTCCTAATGATGCATTTACAGCCTTATCGGACGTACAAAACACAAATATGATTTTAGCGTTGAGAATTTATAAATGTCAACATGCACTACTCAAAGATCGCAGTGAATGTTACCCGAGAAATTCTCCATATCTTGATGGATATCCTCTGAACGATCTCTCACCGGTGGGATTGTATCTTTAACACAATAAGATAAGAGTGAATGAAACAAAGAAGTGTTTAAAATTGTAAGCCCAAATTGTCTTTGGTCGGAATAATATTAATGATACGTAACACACTAAACGTACACTTCACTACGCTATGTTTACAGAGCCACCTTTGACAAATAGTTTGTACACAGTGTAAAATTATAGACTTCCCAAAAAGAACACGAGGTAGAGAATGCACTTCACCAGAGAACAAAAACATCGAATTTGAAGAATATCGATTGATAATATGCATGCAAAAACCAAATTTGTCACATCTTGAAAACTCTGCGAGTTTTGGGGATTACAAAATGGTTTAACGGCTAATTTAGTACTTACCGGTGTGGTGGACCTCTAGACATTCTCTAAAGTCTAATTCTGAGATCTAAATAAGCGTTCTCCATGACAAAAATTGCGTATGTTAATTTGTTTCTTTGCACTGTCGTTTCGTTAAGCCGCCATTTTGAGAACACATTGCGAAGGGCTTGGTACGGCTGACGTCACAACTTAAGCCACCTGGCGCCCGTTTCTCGAAAGTCCCGAAACTTTACGGGCCATTTTCGGGAGTCACAATTCCCTCTGTATCTCAAGAACGGAGAGGATTTAGTCGTCAATCTTGACAGTCAGTTTGCTTTTTGTTACCTTGAAAACATGTCAAAAGATCGTCTTTCCTGAACAAGCGGTTGGTTGGGTCACAAATGGATTTTCGGGCCCGAAAGTTTTTGGGAATTTCGAGAAACGGGCCCCCGATCGGACTAACCCACTCAGTGGCTTCATAGCTCATTTGGCTAGAGCGTCGCACCGGTATCGCGAGGTCACAGGTTCAAACCTTGTTGAAGTCTTGATTTTTCCAGACTTCTCTGCGCAATTGCTAAAATTGCGTTCATAACTGCGAGGATCATAGCTTCACTAAAGTCATTTCCGCAGTTCAAAATATGATTCATTTCATATATCATTTCATTCGTTTATTGCATATATGACATATATAGAACGAATACTCCAACCGACCTGTTCTTGCAAACCAGTTTGCTCAGTCGTTCCAAAACATTTTTGTGAATCCAACCGGTGTTTGTGCCAAACATTTTGTTAAGCGAACCAGTGTGTTCAATGACAACAAAATGAATCGTGAAAGAAAGAAAAAAACATACAAGTGGCAATCAGGCCCAAAACGCACAAATGCTGTGTGAGTCAACACCTGCTTAGTACCGGCACTGTTTGTTTCCCAAAACAGGAATCCGAAAATGTGAAAAGAAGATTGGAAAGCAGCCTTTAACAAACAAAAAAACAATGAAATCAAGTAAACCAGAAAAAGAAGTAAAAAAAAATAGATCAGAAGTCTTCCGTGAGGACAATAGGCATTGGTCTCCGGTGAATGGGCTTTAGAACTCGTGCAAATCGATCAAGAATCTTCAATAGATGGTTTCACAATGACGTCATCAAATCGCAGGTTGTTTGAATTTTTGTCTATGGTAGGTTGAAGATGACCTAGAAATAAATCTTTTTTCAAGTTTCCAGTTCCATGACCTCTTTCGTTTCGAACTTGATGGAGCATTTTGAATTTCCGAATTGTCACCTTGCGTGACCATGATACAAAGTTATTTGGTCGAAAAAATGTCTATGACTATAAATCTCAGCAGTCTGAGTGTTTCAAGAAGGAGATAATGTGTTCATACACATGTATTTTATCTCATGAGCGAAAAGTAAGCGCTTTCATCGCTAAAGGTCGGGACACATTAGGCGATAAGTCGCTGCGACACGTCGCGGGGACAAGTCGCCGCAACAAATCGCCTTGTGTGACACGGTTAAAAATCGCTGCGGCAGAATTTTGTTGCTGCGATCAGTCGCACGAATTCAAACCAGTTTGAATTCGTGCGACTTATCGCAGCGACGTTGTCGCATCGTGTGTACACTTCCGGCAACAAGTCGCTGCGACAAAATACAAATGAACCAATGAGAGAGTCATATGGTCAGCCATTTAGAAAACTAGTTCACATTCCCCCTCATACGAGATCACTGCGTGTGCA
This sequence comes from Montipora capricornis, assembly GCF_036669925.1. Classification (NCBI taxonomy): domain Eukaryota; kingdom Metazoa; phylum Cnidaria; class Anthozoa; order Scleractinia; family Acroporidae; genus Montipora; species Montipora capricornis. The sequence continues at coordinate 17,487,898 of NC_090886.1, forward strand.
CCAAACAGGCGTCGTGTCGCAGCGACTTGTTTTGCAAGTAGTACACATGGAGCAACTTGTCGCAGAGGCATGTCGCTGCGACTTGTCGCCTCGTGTGTCCCGGCCTTAAGTGAATTCCAGATGTTTGTGTTGTTTTCTGGCCTAAATATTGGTGCAAAACGGTGGTGTGCCAACATGGCGGCTCTATACAAACCTCTATAAAATTGCGTGAAACGCTTCGACAAATAACTCAGAAACAATGTACCGCATAGACCTGAGAATTGTTGAGGTGATAATGGATTTGTGAATTTGTTTCCTAACAACATACCAGGTTTTTGGCTTATTTCACTGCACGGTTTCGATTTTATTTTTTTGTTGCGTTACAGTGAAAACGACCTTTCGAGCCAATATGCAAAATATCCGCTCCCAAGGCGTTTCGTTGCTGGCTGGAAAATTTATGTGCTGGCAATCCCTTGTTGGCAGGGGTTCTTTCAAACGATTGCTTGATAGCATGCCATGGTATTTATTTAGGAAAAGGAAAAGCGTGTTTTTTTCAGCGAGTGCGGGTGGAGTTTCGCAGTGTTTCCTGGGAAATATGTCAACCGACAAGCTTGCTGCGGTCAACACTCATTCTCTATTTTCGAATTCCCCATAATACACTTTGTTTGCCCCCCAAATTTTGCATAAACCATTGTTTTCAAGTGCTCTTGGGAATATGCAGTGTCCCCAAGAGCATTTGAAAACAATAGTTTATGCAAAATTTGGGGGGCAAACAAAGTTTATTATGGGGAATTCGAAAATAGAGAATGGGAAAAACCTTAAATAACAATGACCACAACCAGGTTTTCTGAGCCCGCGAGACTGAGCACCCCCAGCAAACCATTGTTTTAACAAAAACCGCTGGTCAGCAACCTTGGTTCTGGTCATTGCTCTCTAAGGTATTCCCACTCATGGCCATCCCTCAAAATGACACCGCACATTTCGTAACAATTACACAACGCAATATTCCATCTTAAGGACGTTCGCGCTAATTGTTTGTGCGCAACGTTACTGTGCAGGTAACGCGACTGTAATATGTCACGTATTACTTCAAGCATTAGTGAAGTTGACGTTTTAAAACCTTTGCAAAAACCGTAGACGATAAGTCTTGCACAAGGTTAGATCAGAGAAGATAGTTTGCTAGCTTATTATACACCAGAAAGCGTTAAAGACAGCCAAAACTAAATTCCAGATGTTTCTAGAGGTTTCCGGCTGCCATGTTGGTATACTTCACCAGTACACCAACGTGGCCCCTATATACTAAACTCTACAAATTTGAGTAACATATTTTGACGAATCGCTCAAGTACGGAATATCGCACAGCCCTGGACTTGCACCTGTTGTTTATTCATTTCTCTTCTATAGCATTCCATTTCTTGACTCAGTTTCTTTATTGATAAGCGATTTATGTCTTCACTTGCGTGACGTGCAACCCAAGAATAGCTTTGCACGCTCTGCACGTGAATTTTTTTATTTTTGTACATTTCTTTCCCGTTTTCGGCAACTCTGCGACGTGAAATGACCAATTCTCAAGTTTTACACAGAACGTGAACACAAGGCAGCGAATTTGAATTTTCTATCGTAGCTTCAACACTGCACCTCCTAATTCAGTTCCTGGAAAGTTGCGCTCGCTTTTATAAGTTAGACAAACCGACATAGTGACGAAAAAGATTAATCAACCTGAACTTGTAATTTTAAGGACTTTTGCGCCCAAAATGTTCATACGTAAAATTTTTTTTTAAACTTGCCACGCAGAAAGGTAATGATCTACCTTTACCAAAACGGCAAAAAATGGGGGTCACCGTACTCGTTTTTGATATATGGAGCATTCTTAGAAGCTTGCGTTATTTTAAGACGATCTTGGCTTACAACTGTCAGCAATAAAAAAAGCTACATTAGTGAAATTTAAGGGGATGATACACAGTGCAACATTTGTTGATCAACAAGTCCAAGTCTCGATCATCCCGAGCAGGTCTTCAATATCCCGTCGGTCGCATTCATCGCCTCCTTCGAAAAGGCAACTATACAGAGCGAGTTGGCGCTGGTGCTCCTGTGTACATGGCTGCGGTGCTAGAATATCTGAGCGCTGAAATTCTCGAGTTAGCCGGAAACGCTGCCCGAGACAACAAGAAGAGCAGAATCATTCCACGCCACTTGCAGCTGGCCGTCCGAAATGACGAAGAATTGAACAAACTGCTTGCCGGTGTAACCATTGCTCAGGGCGGTGTTCTTCCCAATATACAAGCGGTACTTCTGCCAAAGAAGACAGAGAAAAAGCAGCATTAAAGCTTTACGCTGACTGTAGATCAATTCAGCAAAAAACAAAACAAAACAAAACGGCTCTTTTAGGAGCCACCAAATGATCGTAAAAGTCATGACCAACATGCACGTGTTCGTACCAGAGATAGATCGCAGGGGGTTAGATTCCCGATTTCGTGGCTTGTGCTAAGATGAACTGATGTCCATCAGTAAATTTCGGTGAGGTGCTCTTCTGTGATAATGAAAACTTTTCGGGAGGAAGTGAAAGGGTTGAAGCGGTGTAGAAATACTCAACTTAACGTTTGTCCTTCAGTAACTTTTCTGAGAAAGTTTAATACAATCATTCTCAACCGTTGAACAAGAAATTGCGCTCTTCGTTCAAACATTGGCTCGAATGTAATTCTGACTGTTCGCCAATGGGAGGCAAGTTTATTAAGTTGTCCAGAGTATATCGCTCAATTGATCTCGGTAATTTTGAGGTATTTTGTGAAATGAGAACTTTTGAGGAGGAAGTTAAGGCCCTCAAGCGTAGAGATACTCAACTTACATTCATCCTTCAGTTAGCTTTCTGAGCAAGTTGCAAACATTCAGTCTAAACCGTTTAACAAGAAATTGCGCTCGGGCTTTAAACATTGGCTTCAATGCAATTCACTGAACACTAATAAAAGGCATAATTATTAAATTGTCCAGAGTATGTCGGCTCGAAATGAGTGTCTCAGCGGGCAGTCAGCAATTGACTGATCTCCCTGGATCACGGTAATTTTGTATTCTCAGTATAATTGTATGGCAATGAGAAAGTTTGAAGGGAAAGTTTATGTCTGTAAGAGTAAAAATTTTCAACTTAGGTTTCTCCTTCAGTCAGATTTCTGTGCAAGTTTGCGCGAGGAATCGCCACTTTCGCTAAACATTGGTTCGAATATTATTTGTCACCTGTACGCTAATAAAAGACAAAACGATGAGGCTGTCCAACATCTATCGCCCGAAATGTGTTTCTTGCTGGAACTGAACCGTTGGTCAACAAGGGATCTGACCCAATTGGTGCGGGAGGTTTTTGTTTCTATAGTCGTATGTTCCTATTGATCGATTGATTGTCTGTTTCTTTCTTTTTTGTTTGTTGTTGTTTTTTCTTTTTAATTGCGTGTTGTGAGTACGCAAAGTTTTCGAAAGGCATTCAGAAGAGCACTGAAAATGAAGGCGTGTTTCTTCATTTAAACAATGCAAGAGGGAATTACATGGAGTATCATCGATTTATTGGTCATAACTTTTGCAAAGGTTGTTGGCTCCTAAAGGAGCCGTTTGTGTTTTCTTAACAAAAGGCACGAAGGCAAGGTCTAGCCTCCAAATCCGTACAAGGTACGTCCCTGGCGTTTGAGAGCGTAAACAACATCCATGGCACTGACAGTCTTACGCTTTGCGTGCTCGGTGTAGGTAACCGCATCACGGATGACATTCTCGAGGAAAACCTTAAGAACCCCACGAGTCTCCTCGTAGATAAGTCCAGAAATACGCTTAACACCTCCACGGCGAGCTAGGCGTCGAATCGCTGGTTTGGTGATGCCCTGGATGTTATCTCGAAGAATCTTGCGGTGGCGTTTGGCGCCTCCTTTACCTAGACCTTTGCCTCCTTTGCCACGTCCGGACATTTTCAGTAGTTAGTAAACACTTGGTGATCGGAAGATGAAGTGTTGAACTTTGAGCATCACTGAGTTTAGTACATATTTTATAGATATGGCGCAAGGCCTGACCTCTATGGAAACAAGGCAAGTTATACACAAAAGAAATTAAGGTCAATCGTTTGTAAGAAGTCATGAATATGAAAATATGAAAGACAATGTGTTCGTGTACCGCGCCAATCAGATAAGGAAACATTCGTCCGAGCAGATTTAACCTGGCGTCTTGTGAGAAACCGATATCGTTGAAATAGTCGCCTAAACGAAAGAACAACTTTAGTGTCCCTCTGTCAAGGTCGTTATTAGCTATGGCACGAACAAAGCAAACAGCTCGAAAGTCAACCGGTGGTAAAGCTCCGCGAAAACAGCTCGCTACCAAAGCAGCTCGTAAAAGCGCCCCCGCGACCGGGGGCGTGAAGAAGCCACATCGTTACAGGCCCGGGACAGTGGCGCTGAGGAAAATACGTCGTTATCAAAAATCTACAGAGTTGCTCATTAGAAAGCTGCCGTTCCAGCGCCTTGTCCGAGAAATCGCCCAGGACTTCAAGACTGACTTGCGGTTCCAAAGTTCCGCCGTTTTGGCCCTCCAAGAAGCCAGCGAAGCTTACTTAGTCGGACTCTTCGAGGATACGAACCTGTTTGCAATTCACGCCAAACGAGTCACGATTATGCCGAAGGACGTACAACTGGCTCGCAGAATTCGAGGAGAGAGGGCCTAGGTGCTACCCTTACACAAGACAAAACGGCTCTTTTAAGAGCCACCACTCGCGTAAAAAAGCAATCACCGATAAGTTACCCACCCCACCATCGACCAAGCGTGGCGTCTATCTGAACTAATACTTGCTCGTGAAATAAAATTCTAACTTACGAGAGGACTTACGAGATAATTGCAAAAAAATGCCATTAAGGCCCAGTAATACGGGCAACATTTTTCGTGCAACTTGTCGCGCAACAATGTTGCGTTGCAAGTTGAGATGGTAAAAGCGACATCTACTTTTTGCAACACAAAAATTTGTTGAGCAAGAGGGTGGTAATACACGCAACAAACCATCTCAACTTGCAACGCAAAATTGTTGCGCGACAAGTTACACGAAAGATGTTGCCCGTATTACTGGGCCTTTACCAAGCGAAAATTCAAACAGGCAGACTCATCGCTCATTCATGACGCAATAAGCGCGCTTATGATATAATTATGAAGTCCGTATTCGAGGGCGCGCTCACTTCCGTCTGTCTAAATTTATTTACATTCGCCAAACCGAATTCATAATAATTCCGTAAAAACAACACCATCTAGGTGAAATGCGAGCATTGTTGAATGTCTACCATGTTTTCGATTAGAGTTTGCACACGTAAATCAGTTTTGTATAAAGCAGCGACGTGAATTGAGTGGACGGCAAGGGCGCAATATTGGGAAATTCATGCCCTCCCCACATTTCTGCTTGGTTAATATGATAAGCAGCGATTAAGGGAACGCTAAAAACAAGAAGCATCGCTTTTCTTGCACCTCCCTCGTTTTATTAAGAAGACTGGCTGCGTGACGAAGCGACAATCAAATCGGAGGTTTTCTTTCCTTGTTCTCAACCGCTTAGTTATCTGGTGATCACTTTCGAGAGTGAAACTAAGATAATCATGCCCTGTTCACATGACGAGGGCGATTGAATTTTTTTTTTCTCTCCTGCTCTCCTTCTTTCCCTTTTTCCTTTCTTCGGCAATATGCGGAGAGGTTTTACCGAACACTGATCGTGCAATTAAGTCTGATCAATGTGGCAATGTCATGCATTATAAATTGTTGTAAATTTGGGCTAATGGTTGTTGGGCATATTGCTTTTAGAATATTTGGTGGCTCCTAAAGGAGCCGTTGTGTTTTGGGTGACTAGACTTGATCACTGGCTGCTGGTGTACTTTGTCACGGCCTTGGTGCCTTCACTGACGGCGTGCTTTGCTAGTTCACCGGGAAGTAGAAGCCTGATGGCTGTTTGTATCTCGCGGGAACTGATGGTGGACTTCTTGTTATAGAGGGAAAGACGTGAGGACTCCACGGCCACCCGCTCGAAGATATCGTTCACAAAAGAGTTCATGATCCCCATGGCTTTGCTGGAAATTCCGGTGTCGGGGTGAACCTGCTTCAACACCTTGTATATATAAATCGCATAGCTTTCCTTTCTCTTTCCTCGCTTTTTCTTCGAGACCTGATCCGTTCCGGACTTGGCCTTGCCGGTCCTCTTCTCGCCCTTTTTAGCGGCAGTTACTTTAGGCGCCATCATATCTCAGTTGTGTGCAATTGATAACGCAAGGGAGTACAATCACTATTTATAACGGAAAGTTCAATGGGATCAATTTGTATGCGGACCGAGGTCGCAGTATTTTCGCTTGATCGGCGGTCATACCGCTAAAAAAGAGGTATTTTGCATAACTTACGACTTTTGATTGGTGCATGCCGATCCGCTGAGTGCAATCAGATCGGAATAAAATCCAGCCTTTCCTAGCCTAATGCAGTCAAATTAGATAAGCGCTCTGAAAGCTAAGTTTTATTTAAAAAGCAACATGTCCGGACGCGGCAAAGGCAAGGCTAAGGGCACTAAGTCCAAGTCTCGATCATCCCGAGCAGGTCTTCAATTTCCCGTCGGTCGCATTCATCGCCTCCTTCGAAAAGGCAACTATGCAGAGCGAGTTGGCGCTGGTGCTCCTGTGTACATGGCTGCGGTGCTAGAATATCTGAGCGCTGAAATTCTCGAGTTAGCCGGAAACGCTGCCCGAGACAACAAGAAGAGCAGAATCATTCCACGCCACTTGCAGCTGGCCGTCCGAAATGACGAAGAATTGAACAAACTGCTTGCCGGTGTAACCATTGCTCAGGGCGGTGTTCTTCCCAATATACAAGCGGTACTTCTGCCAAAGAAGACAGAGAAAAAGCAGCATTAAAGCTTTACGCTGACTGTAGATCAATTCAGCAAAAAAAAAAAACAAAACAAAACGGCTCTTTTAGGAGCCACCAAATGATCGTAAAAGTCATGACCAACATGCACGTGTTCGTACCAGAGATAGATCGCAGGGGGTTAGATTCCCGATTTCGTGGCTTGTGCTAAGATGAACTGATGTCCATCAGTAAATTTCGGTGAGGTGCTCTTCTGTGATAATGAAAACTTTTCGGGAGGAAGTGAAAGGGTTGAAGCGGTGTAGAAATACTCAACTTAACGTTTGTCCTTCAGTAACTTTTCTGAGAAAGTTTAATACAATCATTCTCAACCGTTGAACAAGAAATTGCGCTCTTCGTTCAAACATTGGCTCGAATGTAATTCTGACTGTTGGCTAATGGGAGGCAAGTTTATTAAGTTGTCCAGAGTATATCGCTCAATTGATCTCGGTAATTTTGAGGTATTTTGTGAAATGAGAACTTTTGAGGAGGAAGTTAAGGCCCTCAAGCGTAGAGATACTCAACTTACATTCATCCTTCAGTTAGCTTTCTGAGCAAGTTGCAAACATTCAGTCTAAACCGTTTAACAAGAAATTGCGCTCGGGGTTTAAACATTGGCTTCAATGCAATTCACTGTACACTAATAAAAGGCATAATTATTAAATTGTCCAGAGTATGTCGGCTCGAAATGAGTGTCTCAGCGGGCAGTCAGCAATTGACTGATCTCCCTGGATCACGGTAATTTTGTATTCTCAGTATAATTGTATGGCAATGAGAAAGTTTGAAGGGAAAGTTTATGTCTGTAAGAGTAAAAATTTTCAACTTAGGTTTCTCCTTCAGTCAGATTTCTGTGCAAGTTTGCGCGAGGAATCGCCACTTTCGCTAAACATTGGTTCGAATATTATTTGTCACCTGTACGCTAATAAAACACAAAACGATGAGGCTGTCCAACATCTATCGCCCGAAATGTGTTTCTTGCTGGAACTGAACCGTTGGTCAACAAGGGATCTGACCCAATTGGTGCGGGAGGTTTTTGTTTCTATAGTCGTATGTTCCTATTGATCGATTGATTGTCTGTTTCTTTCTTTTTTGTTTGTTGTTGTTTTTTCTTTTTAATTGCGTGTTATGAGTACGCAAAGTTTTCGAAAGGCATTCAGAAGAGCACTGAAAATGAAGGCGTGTTTCTTCATTGAAACAATGCAAGAGGGAATTACATGGAGTATCATCGATTTATTGGTCATAACTTTTGCAAGGGTTGTTGGCTCCTAAAGGAGCCGTTTGTGTTTTCTTAACAAAAGGAACGAAGGCAAGGTCTAGCCTCCAAATCCGTACAAGGTACGTCCCTGGCGTTTTAGAGCGTAAACAACATCCATAGCCTAATGCAGTCAAATTAGATAAGCGCTCTGAAAGCTAAGTTTTATTTAAAAAGCAACATGTCCGGACGCGGCAAAGGCAAGGCTAAGGGCACTAAGTCCAAGTCTCGATCATCCCGAGCAGGTCTTCAATTTCCCGTCGGTCGCATTCATCGCCTCCTTCGAAAAGGCAACTATGCAGAGCGAGTTGGCGCTGGTGCTCCTGTGTACATGGCTGCGGTGCTAGAATATCTGAGCGCTGAAATTCTCGAGTTAGCCGGAAACGCTGCCCGAGACAACAAGAAGAGCAGAATCATTCCACGCCACTTGCAGCTGGCCGTCCGAAATGACGAAGAATTGAACAAACTGCTTGCCGGTGTAACCATTGCTCAGGGCGGTGTTCTTCCCAATATACAAGCGGTACTTCTGCCAAAGAAGACAGAGAAAAAGCAGCATTAAAGCTTTACGCTGACTGTAGATCAATTCAGCAAAAAAAAAAAACAAAACAAAACGGCTCTTTTAGGAGCCACCAAATGATCGTAAAAGTCATGACCAACATGCACGTGTTCGTACCAGAGATAGATCGCAGGGGGTTAGATTCCCGATTTCGTGGCTTGTGCTAAGATGAACTGATGTCCATCAGTAAATTTCGGTGAGGTGCTCTTCTGTGATAATGAAAACTTTTCGGGAGGAAGTGAAAGGGTTGAAGCGGTGTAGAAATACTCAACTTAACGTTTGTCCTTCAGTAACTTTTCTGAGAAAGTTTAATACAATCATTCTCAACCGTTGAACAAGAAATTGCGCTCTTCGTTCAAACATTGGCTCGAATGTAATTCTGACTGTTGGCTAATGGGAGGCAAGTTTATTAAGTTGTCCAGAGTATATCGCTCAATTGATCTCGGTAATTTTGAGGTATTTTGTGAAATGAGAACTTTTGAGGAGGAAGTTAAGGCCCTCAAGCGTAGAGATACTCAACTTACATTCATCCTTCAGTTAGCTTTCTGAGCAAGTTGCAAACATTCAGTCTAAACCGTTTAACAAGAAATTGCGCTCGGGGTTTAAACATTGGCTTCAATGCAATTCACTGTACACTAATAAAAGGCATAATTATTAAATTGTCCAGAGTATGTCGGCTCGAAATGAGTGTCTCAGCGGGCAGTCAGCAATTGACTGATCTCCCTGGATCACGGTAATTTTGTATTCTCAGTATAATTGTATGGCAATGAGAAAGTTTGAAGGGAAAGTTTATGTCTGTAAGAGTAAAAATTTTCAACTTAGGTTTCTCCTTCAGTCAGATTTCTGTGCAAGTTTGCGCGAGGAATCGCCACTTTCGCTAAACATTGGTTCGAATATTATTTGTCACCTGTACGCTAATAAAACACAAAACGATGAGGCTGTCCAACATCTATCGCCCGAAATGTGTTTCTTGCTGGAACTGAACCGTTGGTCAACAAGGGATCTGACCCAATTGGTGCGGGAGGTTTTTGTTTCTATAGTCGTATGTTCCTATTGATCGATTGATTGTCTGTTTCTTTCTTTTTTGTTTGTTGTTGTTTTTTCTTTTTAATTGCGTGTTATGAGTACGCAAAGTTTTCGAAAGGCATTCAGAAGAGCACTGAAAATGAAGGCGTGTTTCTTCATTGAAACAATGCAAGAGGGAATTACATGGAGTATCATCGATTTATTGGTCATAACTTTTGCAAAGGTTGTTGGCTCCTAAAGGAGCCGTTTGTGTTTTCTTAACAAAAGGAACGAAGGCAAGGTCTAGCCTCCAAATCCGTACAAGGTACGTCCCTGGCGTTTGAGAGCGTAAACAACATCCATGGCAGTGACAGTCTTACGCTTTGCGTGCTCGGTGTAGGTAACCGCATCACGGATGACATTCTCGAGGAAAACCTTAAGAACCCCACGAGTCTCCTCGTAGATAAGTCCAGAAATACGCTTAACACCTCCACGGCGAGCTAGGCGTCGAATCGCTGGTTTGGTGATGCCCTGGATGTTATCTCGAAGAATCTTGCGGTGGCGTTTGGCGCCTCCTTTACCTAGACCTTTGCCTCCTTTGCCACGTCCGGACATTTTCAGTAGTTAGTAAACACTTGGTGATCGGAAGATGAAGTGTTGAACTTTGAGCATCACTGAGTTTAGTACATATTTTATAGATATGGCGCAAGGCCTGACCTCTATGGAAACAAGGCAAGTTATACACAAAAGAAATTAAGGTCAATCGTTTGTAAGAAGTCATGAATATGAAAATATGAAAGACAATGTGTTCGTGTACCGCGCCAATCAGATAAGGAAACATTCATCCGAGCAGATTTAACCTGGCGTCTTGTGAGAAACCGATATCGTTGAAATAGTCGCCTAAACGAAAGAACAACTTTAGTGTCCCTCTGTCAAGGTCGTTATTAGCTATGGCACGAACAAAGCAAACAGCTCGAAAGTCAACCGGTGGTAAAGCTCCGCGAAAACAGCTCGCTACCAAAGCAGATTTTATTCCGATCTGATTGCACTCAGCGGATCGGCATGCACCAATCAAAAGTCGTAAGTTATGCAAAATACCTCTTTTTTAGCGGTATGACCGCCGATCAAGCGAAAATACTGCGACCTCGGTCCGCATACAAATTGATCCCATTGAAGTTTCCGTTATAAATAGTGATTGTACTCCCTTGCGTTATCAATTGCACACAACTGAGATATTATGGCGCCTAAAGTAACTGCCGCTAAAAAGGGCGAGAAGAGGACCGGCAAGGCCAAGTCCGGAACGGATCAGGTCTCGAAGAAAAAGCGAGGAAAGAGAAAGGAAAGCTATGCGATTTATATATACAAGGTGTTGAAGCAGGTTCACCCCGACACCGGAATTTCCAGCAAAGCCATGGGGATCATGAACTCTTTTGTGAACGATATCTTCGAGCGGGTGGCCGTGGAGTCCTCACGTCTTTCCCTCTATAACAAGAAGTCCACCATCAGTTCCCGCGAGATACAAACAGCCATCAGGCTTCTACTTCCCGGTGAACTAGCAAAGCACGCCGTCAGTGAAGGCACCAAGGCCGTGACGAAGTACACCAGCAGCCAGTGATCAAGTCTAATCACCCAAAACACAACGGCTCCTTTAGGAGCCACCAAATATTCTAAAAGCAATATGCCCAACAACCATTAGCCCAAATTTACAACAATTTATAATGCATGACATTGCCACATTGATCAGACTTAATTGCACGATCAGTGTTCGGTAAAAGCTCTCCGCATATTGCCGAAGAAAGGAAAAAGGGAAAGAAGGAGAGCAGGAGAGAAAAAAAAAAATTCAATCGCCCTCGTCATGTGAACAGGGCATGATTATCTTAGTTTCACTCTCGAAAGTGATCACCAGATAACTAAGCGGTTGAGAACAAGGAAAGAAAACCTCCGGTTTGATTGTCGCTTCGTCACGCAGCCAGTCTTCTTAATAAAACGAGGGAGGTGCAAGAAAAGCGATGCTTCTTGTTTTTAGCGTTCCCTTAATCGCTGCTTATCATATTAACCAAGCAGAAATGTGGGGAGGGCATGAATTTCCCAATATTGCGCCCTTGCCGTCCACTCAATTCACGTCGCTGCTTTATACAAAACTGATTTACGTGTGCAAACTCTAATCGAAAACATGGTAGACATTCACGTTCTTCCTTTATGACGGATAAAAAGATTCAGATTTACTGCTTTACTTGCGGAAAAGAGTGAGGGTAAAAAGAAAACAAAACAACAATGCTCGCATTTCACCTAGATGGTGTTGTTTTTACGGAATTATTATGAATTCGGTTTGGCGAATGTAAATAAATTTAGACAGACGGAAGTGAGCGCGCCCTCGAATACGGACTTCATAATTATATCATAAGCGCGCTTATTGCGTCATGAATGAGCGATGAGTCTGCCTGTTTGAATTTTCGCTTGGTAAAGGCCCAGTAATACGGGCAACATCTTTCGTGTAACTTGTCGCGCAACAATTTTGCGTTGCAAGTTGAGATGGTTTGTTGCGTGTATTACCACCCTCTTGCTCAACAAATTTTTGTGTTGCAAAAAGTAGACGTCGCTTTTACCATCTCAACTTGCAACGCAACATTGTTGCGCGACAAGTTGCACGAAAAATGTTGCCCGTATTACTGGGCCTTAATGGCATTTTTTTGCAATTATCTCGTAAGTCCTCTCGTAAGTTAGAATTTTATTTCACGAGCAAGTATTAGTTCAGATAGACGCCACGCTTGGTCGATGGTGGGGTGGGTAACTTATCGGTCATTGCTTTTTTACGCGAGTGGTGGCTCTTGAAAGAGCCGTTTTGTATTGTGTAAGGGTAGCACCTAGGCCCTCTCTCCTCGAATTCTGCGAGCCAGTTGTATGTCCTTCGGCATAATCGTGACTCGTTTGGCGTGAATTGCACACAGGTTCGTATCCTCGAAGAGTCCGACTAAGTAAGCTTCGCTGGCTTCTTGGAGGGCCAAAACGGCGGAACTTTGGAACCGCAAGTCAGTCTTGAAGTCCTGGGCGATTTCTCGGACAAGGCGCTGGAACGGCAGCTTTCTAATGAGCAACTCTGTAGATTTTTGATAACGACGTATTTCCCTCAGCGCCACTGTCCCGGGCCTGTAACGATGTGGCTTCTTCACGCCCCCGGTCGCGGGGGCGCTTTTACGAGCTGCTTTGGTAGCGAGCTGTTTTCGCGGAGCTTTACCACCGGTTGACTTTCGAGCTGTTTGCTTTGTTCGTGCCATAGCTAATAACGACCTTGACAGAGGGACACTAAAGTTGTTCTTTCGTTTAGGCGACTATTTCAACGATATCGGTTTCTCACAAGACGCCAGGTTAAATCTGCTCGGATGAATGTTTCCTTATCTGATTGGCGCGGTACACGAACACATTGTCTTTCATATTTTCATATTCATGACTTCTTACAAACGATTGACCTTAATTTCTTTTGTGTATAACTTGCCTTGTTTCCATAGAGGTCAGGCCTTGCGCCATATCTATAAAATATGTACTAAACTCAGTGATGCTCAAAGTTCAACACTTCATCTTCCGATCACCAAGTGTTTACTAACTACTGAAAATGTCCGGACGTGGCAAAGGAGGCAAAGGTCTAGGTAAAGGAGGCGCCAAACGCCACCGCAAGATTCTTCGAGATAACATCCAGGGCATCACCAAACCAGCGATTCGACGCCTAGCTCGCCGTGGAGGTGTTAAGCGTATTTCTGGACTTATCTACGAGGAGACTCGTGGGGTTCTTAAGGTTTTCCTCGAGAATGTCATCCGTGATGCGGTTACCTACACCGAGCACGCAAAGCGTAAGACTGTCACTGCCATGGATGTTGTTTACGCTCTCAAACGCCAGGGACGTACCTTGCCTTCGTGCCTTTTGTTAAGAAAACACAAACGGCTCCTTTAGGAGCCAACAACCTTTGCAAAAGTTATGACCAATAAATCGATGATACTCCATGTAATTCCCTCTTGCATTGTTTCAATGAAGAAACACGCCTTCATTTTCAGTGCTCTTCTGAATGCCTTTCGAAAACTTTGCGTACTCATAACACGCAATTAAAAAGAAAAAACAACAACAAACAAAAAAGAAAGAAACAGACAATCAATCGATCAATAGGAACATACGACTATAGAAACAAAAACCTCCCGCACCAATTGGGTCAGATCCCTTGTTGACCAACGGTTCAGTTCCAGCAAGAAACACATTTCGGGCGATAGATGTTGGACAGCCTCATCGTTTTGTCTTTTATTAGCGTACAGGTGACAAATAATATTCGAACCAATGTTTAGCGAAAGTGGCGATTCCTCGCGCAAACTTGCACAGAAATCTGACTGAAGGAGAAACCTAAGTTGAAAATTTTTACTCTTACAGACATAAACTTTCCCTTCAAACTTTCTCATTGCCATACAATTATACTGAGAATACAAAATTACCGTGATCCAGGGAGATCAGTCAATTGCTGACTGCCCGCTGAGACACTCATTTCGAGCCGACATACTCTGGACAATTTAATAATTATGCCTTTTATTAGTGTACAGTGAATTGCATTGAAGCCAATGTTTAAACCCCGAGCGCAATTTCTTGTTAAACGGTTTAGACTGAATGTTTGCAACTTGCTCAGAGAGCTAACTGAAGGATGAATGTAAGTTGAGTATCTCTACGCTTGAGGGCCTTAACTTCCTCCTCAAAAGTTCTCATTTCACAAAATACCTCAAAATTACCGAGATCAATTGAGCGATATACTCTGGACAACTTAATAAACTTGCCTCCCATTGGCGAACAGTCAGAATTACATTCGAGCCAATGTTTGAACGAAGAGCGCAATTTCTTGTTCAACGGTTGAGAATGATTGTATTAAACTTTCTCAGAAAAGTTACTGAAGGACAAACGTTAAGTTGAGTATTTCTACACCGCTTCAACCCTTTCACTTCCTCCCGAAAAGTTTTCATTATCACAGAAGAGCACCTCACCGAAATTTACAAAACAACAATGCTCGCATTTCACCTAGATGGTGTTGTTTTTACGGAATTATTATGAATTCGGTTTGGCGAATGTAAATAAATTTAGACAGACGGAAGTGAGCGCGCCCTCGAATACGGACTTCATAATTATATCATAAGCGCGCTTATTGCGTCATGAATGAGCGATGAGTGTGCCTGTTTGAATTTTCGCTTGGTAAAGGCCCAGTAATACGGGCAACATCTTTCGTGTAACTTGTCGCGCAACAATTTTGCGTTGCAAGTTGAGATGGTTTGTTGCGTGTATTACCACCCTCTTGCTCAACAAATTTTTGTGTTGCAAAAAGTAGACGTCGCTTTTACCATCTCAACTTGCAACGCAACATTGTTGCGCGACAAGTTGCACGAAAAATGTTGCCCGTATTACTGGGCCTTAATGGCATTTTTTTGCAATTATCTCGTAAGTCCTCTCGTAAGTTAGAATTTTATTTCACGAGCAAGTATTAGTTCAGATAGACGCCACGCTTGGTCGATGGTGGGGTGGGTAACTTATCGGTCATTGCTTTTTTACGCGAGTGGTGGCTTTTAAAAGAGCCGTTTTGTATTGTGTAAGGGTAGCACCTAGGCCCTCTCTCCTCGAATTCTGCGAGCCAGTTGTATGTCCTTCGGCATAATCGTGACTCGTTTGGCGTGAATTGCACACAGGTTCGTATCCTCGAAGATTCCGACTAAGCAAACTTTTCGGGAGGAAGTGAAAGGGTTGAAGCGGTGTAGAAATACTCAACTTAACGTTTGTCCTTCAGTAACTTTTCTGAGAAAGTTTAATACAATCATTCTCAACCGTTGAACAAGAAATTGCGCTCTTCGTTCAAACATTGGCTCGAATGTAATTCTGACTGTTCGCCAATGGGAGGCAAGTTTATTAAGTTGTCCAGAGTATATCGCTCAATTGATCTCGGTAATTTTGAGGTATTTTGTGAAATGAGAACTTTTGAGGAGGAAGTTAAGGCCCTCAAGCGTAGAGATACTCAACTTACATTCATCCTTCAGTTAGCTTTCTGAGCAAGTTGCAAACATTCAGTCTAAACCGTTTAACAAGAAATTGCGCTCGGGGTTTAAACATTGGCTTCAATGCAATTCACTGTACACTAATAAAAGGCATAATTATTAAATTGTCCAGAGTATGTCGGCTCGAAATGAGTGTCTCAGCGGGCAGTCAGCAATTGACTGATCTCCCTGGATCACGGTAATTTTGTATTCTCAGTATAATTGTATGGCAATGAGAAAGTTTGAAGGGAAAGTTTATGTCTGTAAGAGTAAAAATTTTCAACTTAGGTTTCTCCTTCAGTCAGATTTCTGTGCAAGTTTGCGCGAGGAATCGCCACTTTCGCTAAACATTGGTTCGAATATTATTTGTCACCTGTACGCTAATAAAAGACAAAACGATGAGGCTGTCCAACATCTATCGCCCGAAATGTGTTTCTTGCTGGAACTGAACCGTTGGTCAACAAGGGATCTGACCCAATTGGTGCGGGAGGTTTTTGTTTCTATAGTCGTATGTTCCTATTGATCGATTGATTGTCTGTTTCTTTCTTTTTTGTTTGTTGTTGTTTTTTCTTTTTAATTGCGTGTTATGAGTACGCAAAGTTTTCGAAAGGCATTCAGAAGAGCACTGAAAATGAAGGCGTGTTCCTTCATTTAAACAATGCAAGAGGGAATTACATGGAGTATCATCGATTTATTGGTCATAACTTTTGCAAGGGTTGTTGGCTCCTAAAGGAGCCGTTTGTGTTTTCTTAACAAAAGGAACGAAGGCAAGGTCTAGCCTCCAAATCCGTACAAGGTACGTCCCTGGCGTTTGAGAGCGTAAACAACATCCATGGCAGTGACAGTCTTACGCTTTGCGTGCTCGGTGTAGGTAACCGCATCACGGATGACATTCTCGAGGAAAACCTTAAGAACCCCACGAGTCTCCTCGTAGATAAGTCCAGAAATACGCTTAACACCTCCACGGCGAGCTAGGCGTCGAATCGCTGGTTTGGTGATGCCCTGGATGTTATCTCGAAGAATCTTGCGGTGGCGTTTGGCGCCTCCTTTACCTAGACCTTTGCCTCCTTTGCCACGTCCGGACATTTTCAGTAGTTAGTAAACACTTGGTGATCGGAAGATGAAGTGTTGAACTTTGAGCATCACTGAGTTTAGTACATATTTTATAGATATGGCGCAAGGCCTGACCTCTATGGAAACAAGGCAAGTTATACACAAAAGAAATTAAGGTCAATCGTTTGTAAGAAGTCATGAATATGAAAATATGAAAGACAATGTGTTCGTGTACCGCGCCAATCAGATAAGGAAACATTCATCCGAGCAGATTTAACCTGGCGTCTTGTGAGAAACCGATATCGTTGAAATAGTCGCCTAAACGAAAGAACAACTTTAGTGTCCCTCTGTCAAGGTCGTTATTAGCTATGGCACGAACAAAGCAAACAGCTCGAAAGTCAACCGGTGGTAAAGCTCCGCGAAAACAGCTCGCTACCAAAGCAGATTTTATTCCGATCTGATTGCACTCAGCGGATCGGCATGCACCAATCAAAAGTCGTAAGTTATGCAAAATACCTCTTTTTTAGCGGTATGACCGCCGATCAAGCGAAAATACTGCGACCTCGGTCCGGATACAAATTGATCCCATTGAAGTTTCCGTTATAAATAGTGATTGTACTCCCTTGCGTTATCAATTGCACACAACTGAGATATTATGGCGCCTAAAGTAACTGCCGCTAAAAAGGGCGAGAAGAGGACCGGCAAGGCCAAGTCCGGAACGGATCAGGTCTCGAAGAAAAAGCGAGGAAAGAGAAAGGAAAGCTATGCGATTTATATATACAAGGTGTTGAAGCAGGTTCACCCCGACACCGGAATTTCCAGCAAAGCCATGGGGATCATGAACTCTTTTGTGAACGATATCTTCGAGCGGGTGGCCGTGGAGTCCTCACGTCTTTCCCTCTATAACAAGAAGTCCACCATCAGTTCCCGCGAGATACAAACAGCCATCAGGCTTCTACTTCCCGGTGAACTAGCAAAGCACGCCGTCAGTGAAGGCACCAAGGCCGTGACGAAGTACACCAGCAGCCAGTGATCAAGTCTAATCACCCAAAACACAACGGCTCCTTTAGGAGCCACCAAATATTCTAAAAGCAATATGCCCAACAACCATTAGCCCAAATTTACAACAATTTATAATGCATGACATTGCCACATTGATCAGACTTAATTGCACGATCAGTGTTCGGTAAAAGCTCTCCGCATATTGCCGAAGAAAGGAAAAAGGGAAAGAAGGAGAGCAGGAGAGAAAAAAAAAAATTCAATCGCCCTCGTCATGTGAACAGGGCATGATTATCTTAGTTTCACTCTCGAAAGTGATCACCAGATAACTAAGCGGTTGAGAACAAGGAAAGAAAACCTCCGATTTGATTGTCGCTTCGTCACGCAGCCAGTCTTCTTAATAAAACGAGGGAGGTGCAAGAAAAGCGATGCTTCTTGTTTTTAGCGTTCCCTTAATCGCTGCTTATCATATTAACCAAGCAGAAATGTGGGGAGGGCATGAATTTCCCAATATTGCGCCCTTGCCGTCCACTCAATTCACGTCGCTGCTTTATACAAAAATGATTTACGTGTGCAAACTCTAATCGAAAACATGGTAGACATTCACGTTCTTCCTTTATGACGGATAAAAAGATTCAGATTTACTGCTTTACTTGCGGAAAAGAGTGAGGGTAAAAAGAAAACAAAACAACAATGCTCGCATTTCACCTAGATGGTGTTGTTTTTACGGAATTATTATGAATTCGGTTTGGCGAATGTAAATAAATTTAGACAGACGGAAGTGAGCGCGCCCTCGAATACGGACTTCATAATTATATCATAAGCGCGCTTATTGCGTCATGAATGAGCGATGAGTGTGCCTGTTTGAATTTTCGCTTGGTAAAGGCCCAGTAATACGGGCAACATCTTTCGTGTAACTTGTCGCGCAACAATTTTGCGTTGCAAGTTGAGATGGTTTGTTGCGTGTATTACCACCCTCTTGCTCAACAAATTTTTGTGTTGCAAAAAGTAGACGTCGCTTTTACCATCTCAACTTGCAACGCAACATTGTTGCGCGACAAGTTGCACGAAAAATGTTGCCCGTATTACTGGGCCTTAATGGCATTTTTTTGCAATTATCTCGTAAGTCCTCTCGTAAGTTAGAATTTTATTTCACGAGCAAGTATTAGTTCAGATAGACGCCACGCTTGGTCGATGGTGGGGTGGGTAACTTATCGGTCATTGCTTTTTTACGCGAGTGGTGGCTCTTAAAAGAGCCGTTTTGTATTGTGTAAGGGTAGCACCTAGGCCCTCTCTCCTCGAATTCTGCGAGCCAGTTGTATGTCCTTCGGCATAATCGTGACTCGTTTGGCGTGAATTGCACACAGGTTCGTATCCTCGAAGAGTCCGACTAAGTAAGCTTCGCTGGCTTCTTGGAGGGCCAAAACGGCGGAACTTTGGAACCGCAAGTCAGTCTTGAAGTCCTGGGCGATTTCTCGGACAAGGCGCTGGAACGGCAGCTTTCTAATGAGCAACTCTGTAGATTTTTGATAACGACGTATTTCCCTCAGCGCCACTGTCCCGGGCCTGTAACGATGTGGCTTCTTCACGCCCCCGGTCGCGGGGGCGCTTTTACGAGCTGCTTTGGTAGCGAGCTGTTTTCGCGGAGCTTTACCACCGGTTGACTTTCGAGCTGTTTGCTTTGTTCGTGCCATAGCTAATAACGACCTTGACAGAGGGACACTAAAGTTGTTCTTTCGTTTAGGCGACTATTTCAACGATATCGGTTTCTCACAAGACGCCAGGTTAAATCTGCTCGGATGAATGTTTCCTTATCTGATTGGCGCGGTACACGAACACATTGTCTTTCATATTTTCATATTCATGACTTCTTACAAACGATTGACCTTAATTTCTTTTGTGTATAACTTGCCTTGTTTCCATAGAGGTCAGGCCTTGCGCCATATCTATAAAATATGTACTAAACTCAGTGATGCTCAAAGTTCAACACTTCATCTTCCGATCACCAAGTGTTTACTAACTACTGAAAATGTCCGGACGTGGCAAAGGAGGCAAAGGTCTAGGTAAAGGAGGCGCCAAACGCCACCGCAAGATTCTTCGAGATAACATCCAGGGCATCACCAAACCAGCGATTCGACGCCTAGCTCGCCGTGGAGGTGTTAAGCGTATTTCTGGACTTATCTACGAGGAGACTCGTGGGGTTCTTAAGGTTTTCCTCGAGAATGTCATCCGTGATGCGGTTACCTACACCGAGCACGCAAAGCGTAAGACTGTCACTGCCATGGATGTTGTTTACGCTCTCAAACGCCAGGGACGTACCTTGCCTTCGTGCCTTTTGTTAAGAAAACACAAACGGCTCCTTTAGGAGCCAACAACCTTTGCAAAAGTTATGACCAATAAATCGATGATACTCCATGTAATTCCCTCTTGCATTGTTTCAATGAAGAAACACGCCTTCATTTTCAGTGCTCTTCTGAATGCCTTTCGAAAACTTTGCGTACTCATAACACGCAATTAAAAAGAAAAAACAACAACAAACAAAAAAGAAAGAAACAGACAATCAATCGATCAATAGGAACATACGACTATAGAAACAAAAACCTCCCGCACCAATTGGGTCAGATCCCTTGTTGACCAACGGTTCAGTTCCAGCAAGAAACACATTTCGGGCGATAGATGTTGGACAGCCTCATCGTTTTGTCTTTTATTAGCCTACAGGTGACAAATAATATTCGAACCAATGTTTAGCGAAAGTGGCGATTCCTCGCGCAAACTTGCACAGAAATCTGACTGAAGGAGAAACCTAAGTTGAAAATTTTTACTCTTACAGACATAAACTTTCCCTTCAAACTTTCTCATTGCCATACAATTATACTGAGAATACAAAATTACCGTGATCCAGGGAGATCAGTCAATTGCTGACTGCCCGCTGAGACACTCATTTCGAGCCGACATACTCTGGACAATTTAATAATTATGCCTTTTATTAGTGTACAGTGAATTGCATTGAAGCCAATGTTTAAACCCCGAGCGCAATTTCTTGTTAAACGGTTTAGACTGAATGTTTGCAACTTGCTCAGAGAGCTAACTGAAGGATGAATGTAAGTTGAGTATCTCTACGCTTGAGGGCCTTAACTTCCTCCTCAAAAGTTCTCATTTCACAAAATACCTCAAAATTACCGAGATCAATTGAGCGATATACTCTGGACAACTTAATAAACTTGCCTCCCATTGGCGAACAGTCAGAATTACATTCGAGCCAATGTTTGAACGAAGAGCGCAATTTCTTGTTCAACGGTTGAGAATGATTGTATTAAACTTTCTCAGAAAAGTTACTGAAGGACAAACGTTAAGTTGAGTATTTCTACACCGCTTCAACCCTTTCACTTCCTCCCGAAAAGTTTTCATTATCACAGAAGAGCACCTCACCGAAATTTACAAAACAACAATGCTCGCATTTCACCTAGATGGTGTTGTTTTTACGGAATTATTATGAATTCGGTTTGGCGAATGTAAATAAATTTAGACAGACGGAAGTGAGCGCGCCCTCGAATACGGACTTCATAATTATATCATAAGCGCGCTTATTGCGTCATGAATGAGCGATGAGTCTGCCTGTTTGAATTTTCGCTTGGTAAAGGCCCAGTAATACGGGCAACATCTTTCGTGTAACTTGTCGCGCAACAATTTTGCGTTGCAAGTTGAGATGGTTTGTTGCGTGTATTACCACCCTCTTGCTCAACAAATTTTTGTGTTGCAAAAAGTAGACGTCGCTTTTACCATCTCAACTTGCAACGCAACATTGTTGCGCGACAAGTTGCACAAAAAATGTTGCCCGTATTACTGGGCCTTAATGGCATTTTTTTGCAATTATCTCGTAAGTCCTCTCGTAAGTTAGAATTTTATTTCACGAGCAAGTATTAGTTCAGATAGACGCCACGCTTGGTCGATGGTGGGGTGGGTAACTTATCGGTCATTGCTTTTTTACGCGAGTGGTGGCTTTTAAAAGAGCCGTTTTGTATTGTGTAAGGGTAGCACCTAGGCCCTCTCTCCTCGAATTCTGCGAGCCAGTTGTATGTCCTTCGGCATAATCGTGACTCGTTTGGCGTGAATTGCACACAGGTTCGTATCCTCGAAGATTCCGACTAAGCAAACTTTTCGGGAGGAAGTGAAAGGGTTGAAGCGGTGTAGAAATACTCAACTTAACGTTTGTCCTTCAGTAACTTTTCTGAGAAAGTTTAATACAATCATTCTCAACCGTTGAACAAGAAATTGCGCTCTTCGTTCAAACATTGGCTCGAATGTAATTCTGACTGTTCGCCAATGGGAGGCAAGTTTATTAAGTTGTCCAGAGTATATCGCTCAATTGATCTCGGTAATTTTGAGGTATTTTGTGAAATGAGAACTTTTGAGGAGGAAGTTAAGGCCCTCAAGCGTAGAGATACTCAACTTACATTCATCCTTCAGTTAGCTTTCTGAGCAAGTTGCAAACATTCAGTCTAAACCGTTTAACAAGAAATTGCGCTCGGGGTTTAAACATTGGCTTCAATGCAATTCACTGTACACTAATAAAAGGCATAATTATTAAATTGTCCAGAGTATGTCGGCTCGAAATGAGTGTCTTAGCGGGCAGTCAGCAATTGACTGATCTCCCTGGATCACGGTAATTTTGTATTCTCAGTATAATTGTATGGCAATGAGAAAGTTTGAAGGGAAAGTTTATGTCTGTAAGAGTAAAAATTTTCAACTTAGGTTTCTCCTTCAGTCAGATTTCTGTGCAAGTTTGCGCGAGGAATCGCCACTTTCGCTAAACATTGGTTCGAATATTATTTGTCACCTGTAGGCTAATAAAAGACAAAACGATGAGGCTGTCCAACATCTATCGCCCGAAATGTGTTTCTTGCTGGAACTGAACCGTTGGTCAACAAGGGATCTGACCCAATTGGTGCGGGAGGTTTTTGTTTCTATAGTCGTATGTTCCTATTGATCGATTGATTGTCTGTTTCTTTCTTTTTTGTTTGTTGTTGTTTTTTCTTTTTAATTGCGTGTTATGAGTACGCAAAGTTTTCGAAAGGCATTCAGAAGAGCACTGAAAATGAAGGCGTGTTTCTTCATTGAAACAATGCAAGAGGGAATTACATGGAGTATCATCGATTTATTGGTCATAACTTTTGCAAGGGTTGTTGGCTCCTAAAGGAGCCGTTTGTGTTTTCTTAACAAAAGGCACGAAGGCAAGGTCTAGCCTCCAAATCCGTACAAGGTACGTCCCTGGCGTTTTAGAGCGTAAACAACATCCATGGCAGTGACAGTCTTACGCTTTGCGTGCTCGGTGTAGGTAACCGCATCACGGATGACATTCTCGAGGAAAACCTTAAGAACCCCACGAGTCTCCTCGTAGATAAGTCCAGAAATACGCTTAACACCTCCACGGCGAGCTAGGCGTCGAATCGCTGGTTTGGTGATGCCCTGGATGTTATCTCGAAGAATCTTGCGGTGGCGTTTGGCGCCTCCTTTACCTAGACCTTTGCCTCCTTTGCCACGTCCGGACATTTTCAGTAGTTAGTAAACACTTGGTGATCGGAAGATGAAGTGTTGAACTTTGAGCATCACTGAGTTTAGTACATATTTTATAGATATGGCGCAAGGCCTGACCTCTATGGAAACAAGGCAAGTTATACACAAAAGAAATTAAGGTCAATCGTTTGTAAGAAGTCATGAATATGAAAATATGAAAGACAATGTGTTCGTGTACCGCGCCAATCAGATAAGGAAACATTCATCCGAGCAGATTTAACCTGGCGTCTTGTGAGAAACCGATATCGTTGAAATAGTCGCCTAAACGAAAGAACAACTTTAGTGTCCCTCTGTCAAGGTCGTTATTAGCTATGGCACGAACAAAGCAAACAGCTCGAAAGCCAACCGGTGGTAAAGCTCCGCGAAAACAGCTCGCTACCAAAGCAGCTCGTAAAAGCGCCCCCGCGACCGGGGGCGTGAAGAAGCCACATCGTTACAGGCCCGGGACAGTGGCGCTGAGGGAAATACGTCGTTATCAAAAATCTACAGAGTTGCTCATTAGAAAGCTGCCGTTCCAGCGCCTTGTCCGAGAAATCGCCCAGGACTTCAAGACTGACTTGCGGTTCCAAAGTTCCGCCGTTTTGGCCCTCCAAGAAGCCAGCGAAGCTTACTTAGTCGGACTCTTCGAGGATACGAACCTGTGTGCAATTCACGCCAAACGAGTCACGATTATGCCGAAGGACATACAACTGGCTCGCAGAATTCGAGGAGAGAGGGCCTAGGTGCTACCCTTACACAATACAAAACGGCTCTTTTAAGAGCCACCACTCGCGTAAAAAAGCAATGACCGATAAGTTACCCACCCCACCATCGACCAAGCGTGGCGTCTATCTGAACTAATACTTGCTCGTGAAATAAAATTCTAACTTACGAGAGGACTTACGAGATAATTGCAAAAAAATGCCATTAAGGCCCAGTAATACGGGCAACATTTTTCGTGCAACTTGTCGCGCAACAATGTTGCGTTGCAAGTTGAGATGGTAAAAGCGACGTCTACTTTTTGCAACACAAAAATTTGTTGAGCAAGAGGGTGGTAATACACGCAACAAACCATCTCAACTTGCAACGCAAAATTGTTGCGCGACAAGTTACACGAAAGATGTTGCCCGTATTACTGGGCCTTTACCAAGCGAAAATTCAAACAGGCACACTCATCGCTCATTCATGACGCAATAAGCGCGCTTATGATATAATTATGAAGTCCGTATTCGAGGGCGCGCTCACTTCCGTCTGTCTAAATTTATTTACATTCGCCAAACCGAATTCATAATAATTCCGTAAAAACAACACCATCTAGGTGAAATGCGAGCATTGTTGTTTTGTTTTCTTTTTACCCTCACTCTTTTCCGCAAGTAAAGCAGTAAATCTGAATCTTTTTATCCGTCATAAAGGAAGAACGTGAATGTCTACCATGTTTTCGATTAGAGTTTGCACACGTAAATCAGTTTTGTATAAAGCAGCGACGTGAATTGAGTGGACGGCAAGGGCGCAATATTGGGAAATTCATGCCCTCCCCACATTTCTGCTTGGTTAATATGATAAGCAGCGATTAAGGGAACGCTAAAAACAAGAAGCATCGCTTTTCTTGCACCTCCCTCGTTTTATTAAGAAGACTGGCTGCGTGACGAAGCGACAATCAAATCGGAGGTTTTCTTTCCTTGTTCTCAACCGCTTAGTTATCTGGTGATCACTTTCGAGAGTGAAACTAAGATAATCATGCCCTGTTCACATGACGAGGGCGATTGATTTTTTTTTTCTCTCCTGCTCTCCTTCTTTCCCTTTTTCCTTTCTTCGGCAATATGCGGAGAGCTTTTACCGAACACTGATCGTGCAATTAAGTCTGATCAATGTGGCAATGTCATGCATTATAAATTGTTGTAAATTTGGGCTAATGGTTGTTGGGCATATTGCTTTTAGAATATTTGGTGGCTCCTAAAGGAGCCGTTGTGTTTTGGGTGATTAGACTTGATCACTGGCTGCTGGTGTACTTCGTCACGGCCTTGGTGCCTTCACTGACGGCGTGCTTTGCTAGTTCACCGGGAAGTAGAAGCCTGATGGCTGTTTGTATCTCGCGGGAACTGATGGTGGACTTCTTGTTATAGAGGGAAAGACGTGAGGACTCCACGGCCACCCGCTCGAAGATATCGTTCACAAAAGAGTTCATGATCCCCATGGCTTTGCTGGAAATTCCGGTGTCGGGGTGAACCTGCTTCAACACCTTGTATATATAAATCGCATAGCTTTCCTTTCTCTTTCCTCGCTTTTTCTTCGAGACCTGATCCGTTCCGGACTTGGCCTTGCCGGTCCTCTTCTCGCCCTTTTTAGCGGCAGTTACTTTAGGCGCCATCATATCTCAGTTGTGTGCAATTGATAACGCAAGGGAGTACAATCACTATTTATAACGGAAACTTCAATGGGATCAATTTGTATGCGGACCGAGGTCGCAGTATTTTCGCTTGATCGGCGGTCATACCGCTAAAAAAGAGGTATTTTGCATAACTTACGACTTTTGATTGGTGCATGCCGATCCGCTGAGTGCAATCAGATCGGAATAAAATCCAGCCTTTCCTAGCCTAATGCAGTCAAATTAGATAAGCGCTCTGAAAGCTAAGTTTTATTTAAAAAGCAACATGTCCGGACGCGGCAAAGGCAAGGCTAAGGGCACTAAGTCCAAGTCTCGATCATCCCGAGCAGGTCTTCAATTTCCCGTCGGTCGCATTCATCGCCTCCTTCGAAAAGGCAACTATGCAGAGCGAGTTGGCGCTGGTGCTCCTGTGTACATGGCTGCGGTGCTAGAATATCTGAGCGCTGAAATTCTCGAGTTAGCCGGAAACGCTGCCCGAGACAACAAGAAGAGCAGAATCATTCCACGCCACTTGCAGCTGGCCGTCCGAAATGACGAAGAATTGAACAAACTGCTTGCCGGTGTAACCATTGCTCAGGGCGGTGTTCTTCCCAATATACAAGCGGTACTTCTGCCAAAGAAGACAGAGAAAAAGCAGCATTAAAGCTTTACGCTGACTGTAGATCAATTCAGCAAAAAAAAAAACAAAACAAAACGGCTCTTTTAGGAGCCACCAAATGATCGTAAAAGTCATGACCAACATGCACGTGTTCGTACCAGAGATAGATCGCAGGGGGTTAGATTCCCGATTTCGTGGCTTGTGCTAAGATGAACTGATGTCCATCAGTAAATTTCGGTGAGGTGCTCTTCTGTGATAATGAAAACTTTTCGGGAGGAAGTGAAAGGGTTGAAGCGGTGTAGAAATACTCAACTTAACGTTTGTCCTTCAGTAACTTTTCTGAGAAAGTTTAATACAATCATTCTCAACCGTTGAACAAGAAATTGCGCTCTTCGTTCAAACATTGGCTCGAATGTAATTCTGACTGTTCGCCAATGGGAGGCAAGTTTATTAAGTTGTCCAGAGTATATCGCTCAATTGATCTCGGTAATTTTGAGGTATTTTGTGAAATGAGAACTTTTGAGGAGGAAGTTAAGGCCCTCAAGCGTAGAGATACTCAACTTACATTCATCCTTCAGTTAGCTTTCTGAGCAAGTTGCAAACATTCAGTCTAAACCGTTTAACAAGAAATTGCGCTCGGGGTTTAAACATTGGCTTCAATGCAATTCACTGTACACTAATAAAAGGCATAATTATTAAATTGTCCAGAGTATGTCGGCTCGAAATGAGTGTCTCAGCGGGCAGTCAGCAATTGACTGATCTCCCTGGATCACGGTAATTTTGTATTCTCAGTATAATTGTATGGCAATGAGAAAGTTTGAAGGGAAAGTTTATGTCTGTAAGAGTAAAAATTTTCAACTTAGGTTTCTCCTTCAGTCAGATTTCTGTGCAAGTTTGCGCGAGGAATCGCCACTTTCGCTAAACATTGGTTCGAATATTATTTGTCACCTGTACGCTAATAAAAGACAAAACGATGAGGCTGTCCAACATCTATCGCCCGAAATGTGTTTCTTGCTGGAACTGAACCGTTGGTCAACAAGGGATCTGACCCAATTGGTGCGGGAGGTTTTTGTTTCTATAGTCGTATGTTCCTATTGATCGATTGATTGTCTGTTTCTTTCTTTTTTGTTTGTTGTTGTTTTTTCTTTTTAATTGCGTGTTATGAGTACGCAAAGTTTTCGAAAGGCATTCAGAAGAGCACTGAAAATGAAGGCGTGTTTCTTCATTGAAACAATGCAAGAGGGAATTACATGGAGTATCATCGATTTATTGGTCATAACTTTTGCAAGGGTTGTTGGCTCCTAAAGGAGCCGTTTGTGTTTTCTTAACAAAAGGCACGAAGGCAAGGTCTAGCCTCCAAATCCGTACAAGGTACGTCCCTGGCGTTTTAGAGCGTAAACAACATCCATGGCAGTGACAGTCTTACGCTTTGCGTGCTCGGTGTAGGTAACCGCATCACGGATGACATTCTCGAGGAAAACCTTAAGAACCCCACGAGTCTCCTCGTAGATAAGTCCAGAAATACGCTTAACACCTCCACGGCGAGCTAGGCGTCGAATCGCTGGTTTGGTGATGCCCTGGATGTTATCTCGAAGAATCTTGCGGTGGCGTTTGGCGCCTCCTTTACCTAGACCTTTGCCTCCTTTGCCACGTCCGGACATTTTCAGTAGTTAGTAAACACTTGGTGATCGGAAGATGAAGTGTTGAACTTTGAGCATCACTGAGTTTAGTACATATTTTATAGATATGGCGCAAGGCCTGACCTCTATGGAAACAAGGCAAGTTATACACAAAAGAAATTAAGGTCAATCGTTTGTAAGAAGTCATGAATATGAAAATATGAAAGACAATGTGTTCGTGTACCGCGCCAATCAGATAAGGAAACATTCATCC
This sequence comes from Montipora capricornis, assembly GCF_036669925.1. NCBI lineage: Eukaryota > Metazoa > Cnidaria > Anthozoa > Scleractinia > Acroporidae > Montipora > Montipora capricornis. Next base: position 17,516,099 of record NC_090886.1, read on the forward strand.
GAGCAGATTTAACCTGGCGTCTTGTGAGAAACCGATATCGTTGAAATAGTCGCCTAAACGAAAGAACAACTTTAGTGTCCCTCTGTCAAGGTCGTTATTAGCTATGGCACGAACAAAGCAAACAGCTCGAAAGCCAACCGGTGGTAAAGCTCCGCGAAAACAGCTCGCTACCAAAGCAGCTCGTAAAAGCGCCCCCGCGACCGGGGGCGTGAAGAAGCCACATCGTTACAGGCCCGGGACAGTGGCGCTGAGGGAAATACGTCGTTATCAAAAATCTACAGAGTTGCTCATTAGAAAGCTGCCGTTCCAGCGCCTTGTCCGAGAAATCGCCCAGGACTTCAAGACTGACTTGCGGTTCCAAAGTTCCGCCGTTTTGGCCCTCCAAGAAGCCAGCGAAGCTTACTTAGTCGGACTCTTCGAGGATACGAACCTGTGTGCAATTCACGCCAAACGAGTCACGATTATGCCGAAGGACATACAACTGGCTCGCAGAATTCGAGGAGAGAGGGCCTAGGTGCTACCCTTACACAATACAAAACGGCTCTTTTAAGAGCCACCACTCGCGTAAAAAAGCAATGACCGATAAGTTACCCACCCCACCATCGACCAAGCGTGGCGTCTATCTGAACTAATACTTGCTCGTGAAATAAAATTCTAACTTACGAGAGGACTTACGAGATAATTGCAAAAAAATGCCATTAAGGCCCAGTAATACGGGCAACATTTTTCGTGCAACTTGTCGCGCAACAATGTTGCGTTGCAAGTTGAGATGGTAAAAGCGACGTCTACTTTTTGCAACACAAAAATTTGTTGAGCAAGAGGGTGGTAATACACGCAACAAACCATCTCAACTTGCAACGCAAAATTGTTGCGCGACAAGTTACACGAAAGATGTTGCCCGTATTACTGGGCCTTTACCAAGCGAAAATTCAAACAGGCACACTCATCGCTCATTCATGACGCAATAAGCGCGCTTATGATATAATTATGAAGTCCGTATTCGAGGGCGCGCTCACTTCCGTCTGTCTAAATTTATTTACATTCGCCAAACCGAATTCATAATAATTCCGTAAAAACAACACCATCTAGGTGAAATGCGAGCATTGTTGTTTTGTTTTCTTTTTACCCTCACTCTTTTCCGCAAGTAAAGCAGTAAATCTGAATCTTTTTATCCGTCATAAAGGAAGAACGTGAATGTCTACCATGGTTTCGATTAGAGTTTGCACACGTAAATCAGTTTTGTATAAAGCAGCGACGTGAATTGAGTGGACGGCAAGGGCGCAATATTGGGAAATTCATGCCCTCCCCACATTTCTGCTTGGTTAATATGATAAGCAGCGATTAAGGGAACGCTAAAAACAAGAAGCATCGCTTTTCTTGCACCTCCCTCGTTTTATTAAGAAGACTGGCTGCGTGACGAAGCGACAATCAAATCGGAGGTTTTCTTTCCTTGTTCTCAACCGCTTAGTTATCTGGTGATCACTTTCGAGAGTGAAACTAAGATAATCATGCCCTGTTCACATGACGAGGGCGATTGATTTTTTTTTTCTCTCCTGCTCTCCTTCTTTCCCTTTTTCCTTTCTTCGGCAATATGCGGAGAGCTTTTACCGAACACTGATCGTGCAATTAAGTCTGATCAATGTGGCAATGTCATGCATTATAAATTGTTGTAAATTTGGGCTAATGGTTGTTGGGCATATTGCTTTTAGAATATTTGGTGGCTCCTAAAGGAGCCGTTGTGTTTTGGGTGATTAGACTTGATCACTGGCTGCTGGTGTACTTCGTCACGGCCTTGGTGCCTTCACTGACGGCGTGCTTTGCTAGTTCACCGGGAAGTAGAAGCCTGATGGCTGTTTGTATCTCGCGGGAACTGATGGTGGACTTCTTGTTATAGAGGGAAAGACGTGAGGACTCCACGGCCACCCGCTCGAAGATATCGTTCACAAAAGAGTTCATGATCCCCATGGCTTTGCTGGAAATTCCGGTGTCGGGGTGAACCTGCTTCAACACCTTGTATATATAAATCGCATAGCTTTCCTTTCTCTTTCCTCGCTTTTTCTTCGAGACCTGATCCGTTCCGGACTTGGCCTTGCCGGTCCTCTTCTCGCCCTTTTTAGCGGCAGTTACTTTAGGCGCCATAATATCTCAGTTGTGTGCAATTGATAACGCAAGGGAGTACAATCACTATTTATAACGGAAACTTCAATGGGATCAATTTGTATGCGGACCGAGGTCGCAGTATTTTCGCTTGATCGGCGGTCATACCGCTAAAAAAGAGGTATTTTGCATAACTTACGACTTTTGATTGGTGCATGCCGATCCGCTGAGTGCAATCAGATCGGAATAAAATCCAGCCTTTCCTAGCCTAATGCAGTCAAATTAGATAAGCGCTCTGAAAGCTAAGTTTTATTTAAAAAGCAACATGTCCGGACGCGGCAAAGGCAAGGCTAAGGGCACTAAGTCCAAGTCTCGATCATCCCGAGCAGGTCTTCAATTTCCCGTCGGTCGCATTCATCGCCTCCTTCGAAAAGGCAACTATGCAGAGCGAGTTGGCGCTGGTGCTCCTGTGTACATGGCTGCGGTGCTAGAATATCTGAGCGCTGAAATTCTCGAGTTAGCCGGAAACGCTGCCCGAGACAACAAGAAGAGCAGAATCATTCCACGCCACTTGCAGCTGGCCGTCCGAAATGACGAAGAATTGAACAAACTGCTTGCCGGTGTAACCATTGCTCAGGGCGGTGTTCTTCCCAATATACAAGCGGTACTTCTGCCAAAGAAGACAGAGAAAAAGCAGCATTAAAGCTTTACGCTGACTGTAGATTAATTCAGCAAAAAAAAAACAAAACAAAACGGCTCTTTTAGGAGCCACCAAATGATCGTAAAAGTCATGACCAACATGCACGTGTTCGTATCAAAGATAGATCGCAGGGGGTTAGATTCCCGATTTCGTGGCTTGTGCTAAGATGAACTGATGTCCATCAGTAAATTTCGGTGAGGTGCTCTTCTGTGATAGTGAAAACTTTTCGGGAGGAAGTGAAAGGGTTGAAGCGGTGTAGAAATACTCAACTTAACGTTTGTCCTTCAGTAACTTTTCTGAGAAAGTTTAATACAATCATTCTCAACCGTTGAACAAGAAATTGCGCTCTTCGTTCAAACATTGGCTCGAATGTAATTCTGACTGTTCGCCAATGGGAGGCAAGTTTATTAAGTTGTCCAGAGTATATCGCTCAATTGATCTCGGTAATTTTGAGGTATTTTGTGAAATGAGAACTTTTGAGGAGGAAGTTAAGGCCCTCAAGCGTAGAGATACTCAACTTACATTCATCCTTCAGTTAGCTTTCTGAGCAAGTTGCAAACATTCAGTCTAAACCGTTTAACAAGAAATTGCGCTCGGGGTTTAAACATTGGCTTCAATGCAATTCACTGTACACTAATAAAAGGCATAATTATTAAATTGTCCAGAGTATGTCGGCTCGAAATGAGTGTCTCAGCGGGCAGTCAGCAATTGACTGATCTCCCTGGATCACGGTAATTTTGTATTCTCAGTATAATTGTATGGCAATGAGAAAGTTTGAAGGGAAAGTTTATGTCTGTAAGAGTAAAAATTTTCAACTTAGGTTTCTCCTTCAGTCAGATTTCTGTGCAAGTTTGCGCGAGGAATCGCCACTTTCGCTAAACATTGGTTCGAATATTATTTGTCACCTGTACGCTAATAAAAGACAAAACGATGAGGCTGTCCAACATCTATCGCCCGAAATGTGTTTCTTGCTGGAACTGAACCGTTGGTCAACAAGGGATCTGACCCAATTGGTGCGGGAGGTTTTTGTTTCTATAGTCGTATGTTCCTATTGATCGATTGATTGTCTGTTTCTTTCTTTTTTGTTTGTTGTTGTTTTTTCTTTTTAATTGCGTGTTATGAGTACGCAAAGTTTTCGAAAGGCATTCAGAAGAGCACTGAAAATGAAGGCGTGTTTCTTCATTGAAACAATGCAAGAGGGAATTACATGGAGTATCATCGATTTATTGGTCATAACTTTTGCAAGGGTTGTTGGCTCCTAAAGGAGCCGTTTGTGTTTTCTTAACAAAAGGCACGAAGGCAAGGTCTAGCCTCCAAATCCGTACAAGGTACGTCCCTGGCGTTTTAGAGCGTAAACAACATCCATGGCAGTGACAGTCTTACGCTTTGCGTGCTCGGTGTAGGTAACCGCATCACGGATGACATTCTCGAGGAAAACCTTAAGAACCCCACGAGTCTCCTCGTAGATAAGTCCAGAAATACGCTTAACACCTCCACGGCGAGCTAGGCGTCGAATCGCTGGTTTGGTGATGCCCTGGATGTTATCTCGAAGAATCTTGCGGTGGCGTTTGGCGCCTCCTTTACCTAGACCTTTGCCTCCTTTGCCACGTCCGGACATTTTCAGTAGTTAGTAAACACTTGGTGATCGGAAGATGAAGTGTTGAACTTTGAGCATCACTGAGTTTAGTACATATTTTATAGATATGGCGCAAGGCCTGACCTCTATGGAAACAAGGCAAGTTATACACAAAAGAAATTAAGGTCAATCGTTTGTAAGAAGTCATGAATATGAAAATATGAAAGACAATGTGTTCGTGTACCGCGCCAATCAGATAAGGAAACATTCATCCGAGCAGATTTAACCTGGCGTCTTGTGAGAAACCGATATCGTTGAAATAGTCGCCTAAACGAAAGAACAACTTTAGTGTCCCTCTGTCAAGGTCGTTATTAGCTATGGCACGAACAAAGCAAACAGCTCGAAAGTCAACCGGTGGTAAAGCTCCGCGAAAACAGCTCGCTACCAAAGCAGCTCGTAAAAGCGCCCCCGCGACCGGGGGCGTGAAGAAGCCACATCGTTACAGGCCCGGGACAGTGGCGCTGAGGGAAATACGTCGTTATCAAAAATCTACAGAGTTGCTCATTAGAAAGCTGCCGTTCCAGCGCCTTGTCCGAGAAATCGCCCAGGACTTCAAGACTGACTTGCGGTTCCAAAGTTCCGCCGTTTTGGCCCTCCAAGAAGCCAGCGAAGCTTACTTAGTCGGACTCTTCGAGGATACGAACCTGTGTGCAATTCACGCCAAACGAGTCACGATTATGCCGAAGGACATACAACTGGCTCGCAGAATTCGAGGAGAGAGGGCCTAGGTGCTACCCTTACACAATACAAAACGGCTCTTTTAAGAGCCACCACTCGCGTAAAAAAGCAATGACCGATAAGTTACCCACCCCACCATCGACCAAGCGTGGCGTCTATCTGAACTAATACTTGCTCGTGAAATAAAATTCTAACTTACGAGAGGACTTACGAGATAATTGCAAAAAAATGCCATTAAGGCCCAGTAATACGGGCAACATTTTTCGTGCAACTTGTCGCGCAACAATGTTGCGTTGCAAGTTGAGATGGTAAAAGCGACGTCTACTTTTTGCAACACAAAAATTTGTTGAGCAAGAGGGTGGTAATACACGCAACAAACCATCTCAACTTGCAACGCAAAATTGTTGCGCGACAAGTTACACGAAAGATGTTGCCCGTATTACTGGGCCTTTACCAAGCGAAAATTCAAACAGGCACACTCATCGCTCATTCATGACGCAATAAGCGCGCTTATGATATAATTATGAAGTCCGTATTCGAGGGCGCGCTCACTTCCGTCTGTCTAAATTTATTTACATTCGCCAAACCGAATTCATAATAATTCCGTAAAAACAACACCATCTAGGTGAAATGCGAGCATTGTTGTTTTGTTTTCTTTTTACCCTCACTCTTTTCCGCAAGTAAAGCAGTAAATCTGAATCTTTTTATCCGTCATAAAGGAAGAACGTGAATGTCTACCATGGTTTCGATTAGAGTTTGCACACGTAAATCAGTTTTGTATAAAGCAGCGACGTGAATTGAGTGGACGGCAAGGGCGCAATATTGGGAAATTCATGCCCTCCCCACATTTCTGCTTGGTTAATATGATAAGCAGCGATTAAGGGAACGCTAAAAACAAGAAGCATCGCTTTTCTTGCACCTCCCTCGTTTTATTAAGAAGACTGGCTGCGTGACGAAGCGACAATCAAATCGGAGGTTTTCTTTCCTTGTTCTCAACCGCTTAGTTATCTGGTGATCACTTTCGAGAGTGAAACTAAGATAATCATGCCCTGTTCACATGACGAGGGCGATTGATTTTTTTTTTCTCTCCTGCTCTCCTTCTTTCCCTTTTTCCTTTCTTCGGCAATATGCGGAGAGCTTTTACCGAACACTGATCGTGCAATTAAGTCTGATCAATGTGGCAATGTCATGCATTATAAATTGTTGTAAATTTGGGCTAATGGTTGTTGGGCATATTGCTTTTAGAATATTTGGTGGCTCCTAAAGGAGCCGTTGTGTTTTGGGTGATTAGACTTGATCACTGGCTGCTGGTGTACTTCGTCACGGCCTTGGTGCCTTCACTGACGGCGTGCTTTGCTAGTTCACCGGGAAGTAGAAGCCTGATGGCTGTTTGTATCTCGCGGGAACTGATGGTGGACTTCTTGTTATAGAGGGAAAGACGTGAGGACTCCACGGCCACCCGCTCGAAGATATCGTTCACAAAAGAGTTCATGATCCCCATGGCTTTGCTGGAAATTCCGGTGTCGGGGTGAACCTGCTTCAACACCTTGTATATATAAATCGCATAGCTTTCCTTTCTCTTTCCTCGCTTTTTCTTCGAGACCTGATCCGTTCCGGACTTGGCCTTGCCGGTCCTCTTCTCGCCCTTTTTAGCGGCAGTTACTTTAGGCGCCATAATATCTCAGTTGTGTGCAATTGATAACGCAAGGGAGTACAATCACTATTTATAACGGAAAGTTCAGTGGGATCAATTTGTATGCGGACCGAGGTCGCAGTATTTTCGCTTGATCGGCGGTCATACCGCTAAAAAAGAGGTATTTTGCATAACTTACGACTTTTGATTGGTGCATGCCGATCCGCTGAGTGCAATCAGATCGGAATAAAATCCAGCCTTTCCTAGCCTAATGCAGTCAAATTAGATAAGCGCTCTGAAAGCTAAGTTTTATTTAAAAAGCAACATGTCCGGACGCGGCAAAGGCAAGGCTAAGGGCACTAAGTCCAAGTCTCGATCATCCCGAGCAGGTCTTCAATTTCCCGTCGGTCGCATTCATCGCCTCCTTCGAAAAGGCAACTATGCAGAGCGAGTTGGCGCTGGTGCTCCTGTGTACATGGCTGCGGTGCTAGAATATCTAAAAAAAAACAAAACAAAACGGCTCTTTTAGGAGCCACCAAATGATCGTAAAAGTCATGACCAACATGCACGTGTTCGTATCAGAGATAGATCGCAGGGGGTTACATTCCCGATTTCGTGGCTTGTGCTAAGATGAACTGATGTCCATCAGTAAATTTCGGTGAGGTGCTCTTCTGTGATAGTGAAAACTTTTCGGGAGGAAGTGAAAGGGTTGAAGCGGTGTAGAAATACTCAACTTAACGTTTGTCCTTCAGTAACTTTTCTGAGAAAGTTTAATACAATCATTCTCAACCGTTGAACAAGAAATTGCGCTCTTCGTTCAAACATTGGCTCGAATGTAATTCTGACTGTTCGCCAATGGGAGGCAAGTTTATTAAGTTGTCCAGAGTATATCGCTCAATTGATCTCGGTAATTTTGAGGTATTTTGTGAAATGAGAACTTTTGAGGAGGAAGTTAAGGCCCTCAAGCGTAGAGATACTCAACTTACATTCATCCTTCAGTTAGCTTTCTGAGCAAGTTGCAAACATTCAGTCTAAACCGTTTAACAAGAAATTGCGCTCGGGGTTTAAACATTGGCTTCAATGCAATTCACTGTACACTAATAAAAGGCATAATTATTAAATTGTCCAGAGTATGTCGGCTCGAAATGAGTGTCTCAGCGGGCAGTCAGCAATTGACTGATCTCCCTGGATCACGGTAATTTTGTATTCTCAGTATAATTGTATGGCAATGAGAAAGTTTGAAGGGAAAGTTTATGTCTGTAAGAGTAAAAATTTTCAACTTAGGTTTCTCCTTCAGTCAGATTTCTGTGCAAGTTTGCGCGAGGAATCGCCACTTTCGCTAAACATTGGTTCGAATATTATTTGTCACCTGTACGCTAATAAAAGACAAAACGATGAGGCTGTCCAACATCTATCGCCCGAAATGTGTTTCTTGCTGGAACTGAACCGTTGGTCAACAAGGGATCTGACCCAATTGGTGCGGGAGGTTTTTGTTTCTATAGTCGTATGTTCCTATTGATCGATTGATTGTCTGTTTCTTTCTTTTTTGTTTGTTGTTGTTTTTTCTTTTTAATTGCGTGTTATGAGTACGCAAAGTTTTCGAAAGGCATTCAGAAGAGCACTGAAAATGAAGGCGTGTTTCTTCATTTAAACAATGCAAGAGGGAATTACATGGAGTATCATCGATTTATTGGTCATAACTTTTGCAAGGGTTGTTGGCTCCTAAAGGAGCCGTTTGTGTTTTCTTAACAAAAGGCACGAAGGCAAGGTCTAGCCTCCAAATCCGTACAAGGTACGTCCCTGGCGTTTTAGAGCGTAAACAACATCCATGGCAGTGACAGTCTTACGCTTTGCGTGCTCGGTGTAGGTAACCGCATCACGGATGACATTCTCGAGGAAAACCTTAAGAACCCCACGAGTCTCCTCGTAGATAAGTCCAGAAATACGCTTAACACCTCCACGGCGAGCTAGGCGTCGAATCGCTGGTTTGGTGATGCCCTGGATGTTATCTCGAAGAATCTTGCGGTGGCGTTTGGCGCCTCCTTTACCTAGACCTTTGCCTCCTTTGCCACGTCCGGACATTTTCAGTAGTTAGTAAACACTTGGTGATCGGAAGATGAAGTGTTGAACTTTGAGCATCACTGAGTTTAGTACATATTTTATAGATATGGCGCAAGGCCTGACCTCTATGGAAACAAGGCAAGTTATACACAAAAGAAATTAAGGTCAATCGTTTGTAAGAAGTCATGAATATGAAAATATGAAAGACAATGTGTTCGTGTACCGCGCCAATCAGATAAGGAAACATTCATCCGAGCAGATTTAACCTGGCGTCTTGTGAGAAACCGATATCGTTGAAATAGTCGCCTAAACGAAAGAACAACTTTAGTGTCCCTCTGTCAAGGTCGTTATTAGCTATGGCACGAACAAAGCAAACAGCTCGAAAGTCAACCGGTGGTAAAGCTCCGCGAAAACAGCTCGCTACCAAAGCAGCTCGTAAAAGCGCCCCCGCGACCGGGGGCGTGAAGAAGCCACATCGTTACAGGCCCGGGACAGTGGCGCTGAGGGAAATACGTCGTTATCAAAAATCTACAGAGTTGCTCATTAGAAAGCTGCCGTTCCAGCGCCTTGTCCGAGAAATCGCCCAGGACTTCAAGACTGACTTGCGGTTCCAAAGTTCCGCCGTTTTGGCCCTCCAAGAAGCCAGCGAAGCTTACTTAGTCGGACTCTTCGAGGATACGAACCTGTGTGCAATTCACGCCAAACGAGTCACGATTATGCCGAAGGACATACAACTGGCGCGCTCACTTCCGTCTGTCTAAATTTATTTACATTCGCCAAACCGAATTCATAATAATTCCGTAAAAACAACACCATCTAGGTGAAATGCGAGCATTGTTGTTTTGTTTTCTTTTTACCCTCACTCTTTTCCGCAAGTAAAGCAGTAAATCTGAATCTTTTTATCCGTCATAAAGGAAGAACGTGAATGTCTACCATGTTTTCGATTAGAGTTTGCACACGTAAATCAGTTTTGTATAAAGCAGCGACGTGAATTGAGTGGACGGCAAGGGCGCAATATTGGGAAATTCATGCCCTCCCCACATTTCTGCTTGGTTAATATGATAAGCAGCGATTAAGGGAACGCTAAAAACAAGAAGCATCGCTTTTCTTGCACCTCCCTCGTTTTATTAAGAAGACTGGCTGCGTGACGAAGCGACAATCAAATCGGAGGTTTTCTTTCCTTGTTCTCAACCGCTTAGTTATCTGGTGATCACTTTCGAGAGTGAAACTAAGATAATCATGCCCTGTTCACATGACGAGGGCGATTGATTTTTTTTTTCTCTCCTGCTCTCCTTCTTTCCCTTTTTCCTTTCTTCGGCAATATGCGGAGAGCTTTTACCGAACACTGATCGTGCAATTAAGTCTGATCAATGTGGCAATGTCATGCATTATAAATTGTTGTAAATTTGGGCTAATGGTTGTTGGGCATATTGCTTTTAGAATATTTGGTGGCTCCTAAAGGAGCCGTTGTGTTTTGGGTGATTAGACTTGATCACTGGCTGCTGGTGTACTTCGTCACGGCCTTGGTGCCTTCACTGACGGCGTGCTTTGCTAGTTCACCGGGAAGTAGAAGCCTGATGGCTGTTTGTATCTCGCGGGAACTGATGGTGGACTTCTTGTTATAGAGGGAAAGACGTGAGGACTCCACGGCCACCCGCTCGAAGATATCGTTCACAAAAGAGTTCATGATCCCCATGGCTTTGCTGGAAATTCCGGTGTCGGGGTGAACCTGCTTCAACACCTTGTATATATAAATCGCATAGCTTTCCTTTCTCTTTCCTCGCTTTTTCTTCGAGACCTGATCCGTTCCGGACTTGGCCTTGCCGGTCCTCTTCTCGCCCTTTTTAGCGGCAGTTACTTTAGGCGCCATAATATCTCAGTTGTGTGCAATTGATAACGCAAGGGAGTACAATCACTATTTATAACGGAAACTTCAATGGGATCAATTTGTATGCGGACCGAGGTCGCAGTATTTTCGCTTGATCGGCGGTCATACCGCTAAAAAAGAGGTATTTTGCATGACTTACGACTTTTGATTGGTGCATGCCGATCCGCTGAGTGCAATCAGATCGGAATAAAATCCAGCCTTTCCTAGCCTAATGCAGTCAAATTAGATAAGCGCTCTGAAAGCTAAGTTTTATTTAAAAAGCAACATGTCCGGACGCGGCAAAGGCAAGGCTAAGGGCACTAAGTCCAAGTCTCGATCATCCCGAGCAGGTCTTCAATTTCCCGTCGGTCGCATTCATCGCCTCCTTCGAAAAGGCAACTATGCAGAGCGAGTTGGCGCTGGTGCTCCTGTGTACATGGCTGCGGTGCTAGAATATCTGAGCGCTGAAATTCTCGAGTTAGCCGGAAACGCTGCCCGAGACAACAAGAAGAGCAGAATCATTCCACGCCACTTGCAGCTGGCCGTCCGAAATGACGAAGAATTGAACAAACTGCTTGCCGGTGTAACCATTGCTCAGGGCGGTGTTCTTCCCAATATACAAGCGGTACTTCTGCCAAAAAAGACAGAGAAAAAGCAGCATTAAAGCTTTACGCTGACTGTAGATCAATTCAGCAAAAAAAAAACAAAACAAAACGGCTCTTTTAGGAGCCACCAAATGATCGTAAAAGTCATGACCAACATGCACGTGTTCGTATCAAAGATAGATCGCAGGGGGTTAGATTCCCGATTTCGTGGCTTGTGCTAAGATGAACTGATGTCCATCAGTAAATTTCGGTGAGGTGCTCTTCTGTGATAGTGAAAACTTTTCGGGAGGAAGTGAAAGGGTTGAAGCGGTGTAGAAATACTCAACTTAACGTTTGTCCTTCAGTAACTTTTCTGAGAAAGTTTAATACAATCATTCTCAACCGTTGAACAAGAAATTGCGCTCTTCGTTCAAACATTGGCTCGAATGTAATTCTGACTGTTCGCTAATGGGAGGCAAGTTTATTAAGTTGTCCAGAGTATATCGCTCAATTGATCTCGGTAATTTTGAGGTATTTTGTGAAATGAGAACTTTTGAGGAGGAAGTTAAGGCCCTCAAGCGTAGAGATACTCAACTTACATTCATCCTTCAGTTAGCTTTCTGAGCAAGTTGCAAACATTCAGTCTAAACCGTTTAACAAGAAATTGCGCTCGGGGTTTAAACATTGGCTTCAATGCAATTCACTGTACACTAATAAAAGGCATAATTATTAAATTGTCCAGAGTATGTCGGCTCGAAATGAGTGTCTCAGCGGGCAGTCAGCAATTGACTGATCTCCCTGGATCACGGTAATTTTGTATTCTCAGTATAATTGTATGGCAATGAGAAAGTTTGAAGGGAAAGTTTATGTCTGTAAGAGTAAAAATTTTCAACTTAGGTTTCTCCTTCAGTCAGATTTCTGTGCAAGTTTGCGCGAGGAATCGCCACTTTCGCTAAACATTGGTTCGAATATTATTTGTCACCTGTACGCTAATAAAAGACAAAACGATGAGGCTGTCCAACATCTATCGCCCGAAATGTGTTTCTTGCTGGAACTGAACCGTTGGTCAACAAGGGATCTGACCCAATTGGTGCGGGAGGTTTTTGTTTCTATAGTCGTATGTTCCTATTGATCGATTGATTGTCTGTTTCTTTCTTTTTTGTTTGTTGTTGTTTTTTCTTTTTAATTGCGTGTTATGAGTACGCAAAGTTTTCGAAAGGCATTCAGAAGAGCACTGAAAATGAAGGCGTGTTTCTTCATTTAAACAATGCAAGAGGGAATTACATGGAGTATCATCGATTTATTGGTCATAACTTTTGCAAGGGTTGTTGGCTCCTAAAGGAGCCGTTTGTGTTTTCTTAACAAAAGGCACGAAGGCAAGGTCTAGCCTCCAAATCCGTACAAGGTACGTCCCTGGCGTTTTAGAGCGTAAACAACATCCATGGCAGTGACAGTCTTACGCTTTGCGTGCTCGGTGTAGGTAACCGCATCACGGATGACATTCTCGAGGAAAACCTTAAGAACCCCACGAGTCTCCTCGTAGATAAGTCCAGAAATACGCTTAACACCTCCACGGCGAGCTAGGCGTCGAATCGCTGGTTTGGTGATGCCCTGGATGTTATCTCGAAGAATCTTGCGGTGGCGTTTGGCGCCTCCTTTACCTAGACCTTTGCCTCCTTTGCCACGTCCGGACATTTTCAGTAGTTAGTAAACACTTGGTGATCGGAAGATGAAGTGTTGAACTTTGAGCATCACTGAGTTTAGTACATATTTTATAGATATGGCGCAAGGCCTGACCTCTATGGAAACAAGGCAAGTTATACACAAAAGAAATTAAGGTCAATCGTTTGTAAGAAGTCATGAATATGAAAATATGAAAGACAATGTGTTCGTGTACCGCGCCAATCAGATAAGGAAACATTCATCCGAGCAGATTTAACCTGGCGTCTTGTGAGAAACCGATATCGTTGAAATAGTCGCCTAAACGAAAGAACAACTTTAGTGTCCCTCTGTCAAGGTCGTTATTAGCTATGGCACGAACAAAGCAAACAGCTCGAAAGTCAACCGGTGGTAAAGCTCCGCGAAAACAGCTCGCTACCAAAGCAGCTCGTAAAAGCGCCCCCGCGACCGGGGGCGTGAAGAAGCCACATCGTTACAGGCCCGGGACAGTGGCGCTGAGGGAAATACGTCGTTATCAAAAATCTACAGAGTTGCTCATTAGAAAGCTGCCGTTCCAGCGCCTTGTCCGAGAAATCGCCCAGGACTTCAAGACTGACTTGCGGTTCCAAAGTTCCGCCGTTTTGGCCCTCCAAGAAGCCAGCGAAGCTTACTTAGTCGGACTCTTCGAGGATACGAACCTGTGTGCAATTCACGCCAAACGAGTCACGATTATGCCGAAGGACATACAACTGGCTCGCAGAATTCGAGGAGAGAGGGCCTAGGTGCTACCCTTACACAATACAAAACGGCTCTTTTAAGAGCCACCACTCGCGTAAAAAAGCAATGACCGATAAGTTACCCACCCCACCATCGACCAAGCGTGGCGTCTATCTGAACTAATACTTGCTCGTGAAATAAAATTCTAACTTACGAGAGGACTTACGAGATAATTGCAAAAAAATGCCATTAAGGCCCAGTAATACGGGCAACATTTTTCGTGCAACTTGTCGCGCAACAATGTTGCGTTGCAAGTTGAGATGGTAAAAGCGACGTCTACTTTTTGCAACACAAAAATTTGTTGAGCAAGAGGGTGGTAATACACGCAACAAACCATCTCAACTTGCAACGCAAAATTGTTGCGCGACAAGTTACACGAAAGATGTTGCCCGTATTACTGGGCCTTTACCAAGCGAAAATTCAAACAGGCACACTCATCGCTCATTCATGACGCAATAAGCGCGCTTATGATATAATTATGAAGTCCGTATTCGAGGGCGCGCTCACTTCCGTCTGTCTAAATTTATTTACATTCGCCAAACCGAATTCATAATAATTCCGTAAAAACAACACCATCTAGGTGAAATGCGAGCATTGTTGTTTTGTTTTCTTTTTACCCTCACTCTTTTCCGCAAGTAAAGCAGTAAATCTGAATCTTTTTATCCGTCATAAAGGAAGAACGTGAATGTCTACCATGGTTTCGATTAGAGTTTGCACACGTAAATCAGTTTTGTATAAAGCAGCGACGTGAATTGAGTGGACGGCAAGGGCGCAATATTGGGAAATTCATGCCCTCCCCACATTTCTGCTTGGTTAATATGATAAGCAGCGATTAAGGGAACGCTAAAAACAAGAAGCATCGCTTTTCTTGCACCTCCCTCGTTTTATTAAGAAGACTGGCTGCGTGACGAAGCGACAATCAAATCGGAGGTTTTCTTTCCTTGTTCTCAACCGCTTAGTTATCTGGTGATCACTTTCGAGAGTGAAACTAAGATAATCATGCCCTGTTCACATGACGAGGGCGATTGATTTTTTTTTTCTCTCCTGCTCTCCTTCTTTCCCTTTTTCCTTTCTTCGGCAATATGCGGAGAGCTTTTACCGAACACTGATCGTGCAATTAAGTCTGATCAATGTGGCAATGTCATGCATTATAAATTGTTGTAAATTTGGGCTAATGGTTGTTGGGCATATTGCTTTTAGAATATTTGGTGGCTCCTAAAGGAGCCGTTGTGTTTTGGGTGATTAGACTTGATCACTGGCTGCTGGTGTACTTCGTCACGGCCTTGGTGCCTTCACTGACGGCGTGCTTTGCTAGTTCACCGGGAAGTAGAAGCCTGATGGCTGTTTGTATCTCGCGGGAACTGATGGTGGACTTCTTGTTATAGAGGGAAAGACGTGAGGACTCCACGGCCACCCGCTCGAAGATATCGTTCACAAAAGAGTTCATGATCCCCATGGCTTTGCTGGAAATTCCGGTGTCGGGGTGAACCTGCTTCAACACCTTGTATATATAAATCGCATAGCTTTCCTTTCTCTTTCCTCGCTTTTTCTTCGAGACCTGATCCGTTCCGGACTTGGCCTTGCCGGTCCTCTTCTCGCCCTTTTTAGCGGCAGTTACTTTAGGCGCCATAATATCTCAGTTGTGTGCAATTGATAACGCAAGGGAGTACAATCACTATTTATAACGGAAACTTCAATGGGATCAATTTGTATGCGGACCGAGGTCGCAGTATTTTCGCTTGATCGGCGGTCATACCGCTAAAAAAGAGGTATTTTGCATAACTTACGACTTTTGATTGGTGCATGCCGATCCGCTGAGTGCAATCAGATCGGAATAAAATCCAGCCTTTCCTAGCCTAATGCAGTCAAATTAGATAAGCGCTCTGAAAGCTAAGTTTTATTTAAAAAGCAACATGTCCGGACGCGGCAAAGGCAAGGCTAAGGGCACTAAGTCCAAGTCTCGATCATCCCGAGCAGGTCTTCAATTTCCCGTCGGTCGCATTCATCGCCTCCTTCGAAAAGGCAACTATGCAGAGCGAGTTGGCGCTGGTGCTCCTGTGTACATGGCTGCGGTGCTAGAATATCTGAGCGCTGAAATTCTCGAGTTAGCCGGAAACGCTGCCCGAGACAACAAGAAGAGCAGAATCATTCCACGCCACTTGCAGCTGGCCGTCCGAAATGACGAAGAATTGAACAAACTGCTTGCCGGTGTAACCATTGCTCAGGGCGGTGTTCTTCCCAATATACAAGCGGTACTTCTGCCAAAGAAGACAGAGAAAAAGCAGCATTAAAGCTTTACGCTGACTGTAGATTAATTCAGCAAAAAAAAAACAAAACAAAACGGCTCTTTTAGGAGCCACCAAATGATCGTAAAAGTCATGACCAACATGCACGTGTTCGTATCAAAGATAGATCGCAGGGGGTTAGATTCCCGATTTCGTGGCTTGTGCTAAGATGAACTGATGTCCATCAGTAAATTTCGGTGAGGTGCTCTTCTGTGATAGTGAAAACTTTTCGGGAGGAAGTGAAAGGGTTGAAGCGGTGTAGAAATACTCAACTTAACGTTTGTCCTTCAGTAACTTTTCTGAGAAAGTTTAATACAATCATTCTCAACCGTTGAACAAGAAATTGCGCTCTTCGTTCAAACATTGGCTCGAATGTAATTCTGACTGTTCGCCAATGGGAGGCAAGTTTATTAAGTTGTCCAGAGTATATCGCTCAATTGATCTCGGTAATTTTGAGGTATTTTGTGAAATGAGAACTTTTGAGGAGGAAGTTAAGGCCCTCAAGCGTAGAGATACTCAACTTACATTCATCCTTCAGTTAGCTTTCTGAGCAAGTTGCAAACATTCAGTCTAAACCGTTTAACAAGAAATTGCGCTCGGGGTTTAAACATTGGCTTCAATGCAATTCACTGTACACTAATAAAAGGCATAATTATTAAATTGTCCAGAGTATGTCGGCTCGAAATGAGTGTCTCAGCGGGCAGTCAGCAATTGACTGATCTCCCTGGATCACGGTAATTTTGTATTCTCAGTATAATTGTATGGCAATGAGAAAGTTTGAAGGGAAAGTTTATGTCTGTAAGAGTAAAAATTTTCAACTTAGGTTTCTCCTTCAGTCAGATTTCTGTGCAAGTTTGCGCGAGGAATCGCCACTTTCGCTAAACATTGGTTCGAATATTATTTGTCACCTGTACGCTAATAAAAGACAAAACGATGAGGCTGTCCAACATCTATCGCCCGAAATGTGTTTCTTGCTGGAACTGAACCGTTGGTCAACAAGGGATCTGACCCAATTGGTGCGGGAGGTTTTTGTTTCTATAGTCGTATGTTCCTATTGATCGATTGATTGTCTGTTTCTTTCTTTTTTGTTTGATTTTGTTTTTTCTTTTTAATTGCGTGTTATGAGTACGCAAAGTTTTCGAAAGGCATTCAGAAGAGCACTGAAAATGAAGGCGTGTTTCTTCATTTAAACAATGCAAGAGGGAATTACATGGAGTATCATCGATTTATTGGTCATAACTTTTGCAAGGGTTGTTGGCTCCTAAAGGAGCCGTTTGTGTTTTCTTAACAAAAGGCACGAAGGCAAGGTCTAGCCTCCAAATCCGTACAAGGTACGTCCCTGGCGTTTTAGAGCGTAAACAACATCCATGGCAGTGACAGTCTTACGCTTTGCGTGCTCGGTGTAGGTAACCGCATCACGGATGACATTCTCGAGGAAAACCTTAAGAACCCCACGAGTCTCCTCGTAGATAAGTCCAGAAATACGCTTAACACCTCCACGGCGAGCTAGGCGTCGAATCGCTGGTTTGGTGATGCCCTGGATGTTATCTCGAAGAATCTTGCGGTGGCGTTTGGCGCCTCCTTTACCTAGACCTTTGCCTCCTTTGCCACGTCCGGACATTTTCAGTAGTTAGTAAACACTTGGTGATCGGAAGATGAAGTGTTGAACTTTGAGCATCACTGAGTTTAGTACATATTTTATAGATATGGCGCAAGGCCTGACCTCTATGGAAACAAGGCAAGTTATACACAAAAGAAATTAAGGTCAATCGTTTGTAAGAAGTCATGAATATGAAAATATGAAAGACAATGTGTTCGTGTACCGCGCCAATCAGATAAGGAAACATTCATCCGAGCAGATTTAACCTGGCGTCTTGTGAGAAACCGATATCGTTGAAATAGTCGCCTAAACGAAAGAACAACTTTAGTGTCCCTCTGTCAAGGTCGTTATTAGCTATGGCACGAACAAAGCAAACAGCTCGAAAGTCAACCGGTGGTAAAGCTCCGCGAAAACAGCTCGCTACCAAAGCAGCTCGTAAAAGCGCCCCCGCGACCGGGGGCGTGAAGAAGCCACATCGTTACAGGCCCGGGACAGTGGCGCTGAGGGAAATACGTCGTTATCAAAAATCTACAGAGTTGCTCATTAGAAAGCTGCCGTTCCAGCGCCTTGTCCGAGAAATCGCCCAGGACTTCAAGACTGACTTGCGGTTCCAAAGTTCCGCCGTTTTGGCCCTCCAAGAAGCCAGCGAAGCTTACTTAGTCGGACTCTTCGAGGATACGAACCTGTGTGCAATTCACGCCAAACGAGTCACGATTATGCCGAAGGACATACAACTGGCTCGCAGAATTCGAGGAGAGAGGGCCTAGGTGCTACCCTTACACAATACAAAACGGCTCTTTTAAGAGCCACCACTCGCGTAAAAAAGCAATGACCGATAAGTTACCCACCCCACCATCGACCAAGCGTGGCGTCTATCTGAACTAATACTTGCTCGTGAAATAAAATTCTAACTTACGAGAGGACTTACGAGATAATTGCAAAAAAATGCCATTAAGGCCCAGTAATACGGGCAACATTTTTCGTGCAACTTGTCGCGCAACAATGTTGCGTTGCAAGTTGAGATGGTAAAAGCGACGTCTACTTTTTGCAACACAAAAATTTGTTGAGCAAGAGGGTGGTAATACACGCAACAAACCATCTCAACTTGCAACGCAAAATTGTTGCGCGACAAGTTACACGAAAGATGTTGCCCGTATTACTGGGCCTTTACCAAGCGAAAATTCAAACAGGCACACTCATCGCTCATTCATGACGCAATAAGCGCGCTTATGATATAATTATGAAGTCCGTATTCGAGGGCGCGCTCACTTCCGTCTGTCTAAATTTATTTACATTCGCCAAACCGAATTCATAATAATTCCGTAAAAACAACACCATCTAGGTGAAATGCGAGCATTGTTGTTTTGTTTTCTTTTTACCCTCACTCTTTTCCGCAAGTAAAGCAGTAAATCTGAATCTTTTTATCCGTCATAAAGGAAGAACGTGAATGTCTACCATGTTTTCGATTAGAGTTTGCACACGTAAATCAGTTTTGTATAAAGCAGCGACGTGAATTGAGTGGACGGCAAGGGCGCAATATTGGGAAATTCATGCCCTCCCCACATTTCTGCTTGGTTAATATGATAAGCAGCGATTAAGGGAACGCTAAAAACAAGAAGCATCGCTTTTCTTGCACCTCCCTCGTTTTATTAAGAAGACTGGCTGCGTGACGAAGCGACAATCAAATCGGAGGTTTTCTTTCCTTGTTCTCAACCGCTTAGTTATCTGGTGATCACTTTCGAGAGTGAAACTAAGATAATCATGCCCTGTTCACATGACGAGGGCGATTGATTTTTTTTTTCTCTCCTGCTCTCCTTCTTTCCCTTTTTCCTTTCTTCGGCAATATGCGGAGAGCTTTTACCGAACACTGATCGTGCAATTAAGTCTGATCAATGTGGCAATGTCATGCATTATAAATTGTTGTAAATTTGGGCTAATGGTTGTTGGGCATATTGCTTTTAGAATATTTGGTGGCTCCTAAAGGAGCCGTTGTGTTTTGGGTGACTAGACTTGATCACTGGCTGCTGGTGTACTTCGTCACGGCCTTGGTGCCTTCAC
>NC_090886.1:17548333-17555833 GCF_036669925.1 Montipora capricornis
GTGAATCATCATTATTAATTTCTATCATTATTATTACAAGTTGCAGAGGTCATCAAAGAATTTGATGCAGCGCATAAGGATTATCCAACATTCTGCTACTGGAGGCAATACATGCACTTAGTGTCTATTCTTCTGAGGTTAACTCGGGTAATCCGAGAAGGAGAATGGGATCTGTACCTGTCCTCGTTTTCCGAGATGCTTCCCTGGTTTGCTGTATTTGACCACGTCAACTACACTAGATGGGGTGTTGTGTTTCTAGCTGACATGAAGTTGCTCCCCAAGACAGCGCCAGAGGTTTACGAGGCATTCCTGTGTGGGGATTTTGTGACAAAGGAAAACTCGTTCAACCAGATTCCCGATGACCAAGCGCTAGAGCATGTGAATCGCTCCAGTAAGGTGGCAGGAGGGCTTGTTGGAATCACTCGAACAGATTCTGCAAGAGATCGTTGGTGTTTAACTTACAACGAGAGAGCCAAGTTGTCGGAGGACACGAAAACCATGTTTAACGTCCGTGGGAAAGAGGTTGACAGTCATAGAGACCTGGGAGAAGCACAGAAGAAATTGGCAAGACCATCGTAAAAGAGTTTGTGCAAGACAGGCTAATAAAGAAAGACGTCAAGTTTCACGGCGTGTCAAACAACAGAACCTCAAGACATTTGAAACCTTGCACTGTGTACCAGTTTCTTTGGATAACAACAAGACGGTTACGCTAAAGGCAGACAGAGATCTCTTGAGACGTGTCATGGTAGCCTTAGAATCTGGTCGTAACGTTGATGTAGATGAACTGTTGCAAAGAGAACTTTCTCCTGTCCCGCTTTCAATTGCCAATCCCAAAGAAGTCTTAGGGAAGCATCAGGGAAGTCAGATTTGAGCAAGATATTACAACAGAATGTTTCTCAGAGCCAGCGCCCTGTCAGCCAGAGTGAGACATGTACTATTATCGATGGGATGGCAGCTGTTCAATCTCTGGCCAATGCCTCTGGTGCAAAGATGCTTCGAGAGTGGTGTGACAAGTTCAGTGAGTATGTTATCTCCCACTTCTCTGAAAACTGTACTAGAGTTGACGTAGTATTTGATCGCTATCTCCCAAATTCTATCAAAGGAGGAACACGAAGAAATCGCAAAGGAGGGAAGAGCAAAGGCATCAGGAGGAATGTGGAGAGCCAGGAACAGAGGATTGGCGACTGGGGTAGGTTTACTGTCCTAGAGGACATCAAGGCCAGTCTTGCCCATTTTTTGTGCACGAAAATGTCAGAGAGTTACATTGCATATCCTCGTCGTGAGCTGGTTGTTAGTGGTGGATTCAGTGACATACTGAAGGTATGGTCTTCTGATAAGTCAAGGGAAGACTTTGAAGGACTGGCTTCTAAACATGAAGAGGCAGATACAATAATTATTCTCCATGCCAGAGATGCAACAGTTAGAGGCTACAGCCAGGTTAACGTTTTGTGTCGTGACAGATGTTCTTGTCCTCCTATTGGCACACAGGGAAAATCTTTGTCAAAACATATGGATGTTTTCTGGAACTTCTAGAAGAACGTGTTACATACCAGTTCACAAGATCACATTGCCGGAAGAAAGAGAAAGTCTCTGCTAGCATTTCATGCCTTAACTGGATGCGATACTACGAGCCAGTTTGTCAGTACAGGTAAACAAAAAGCACGGAAAGCTTTTGACAGTCCTTCAGTGAAGCTGCTTGAGCACCTTGGCGAAGGAAGCTATGCTAATGCTAATGTACTTGCAGATGCTGAGGCATTTGTCTGCCAACTCTACAATAAAGGCACACAAGAAGTCCATGTCAATCAATATGGAGAGGGCAACAGCATTTCGAAAAACACAAAGAACCTTGATTCCAATCCTCTGATGCAAGATAATTTGCAACTCCACTTATGATAAGTCAACCACCAGGTCCTGATATGGAAGACGGCCCTTCAACTGTGTCCTCCACTTCCTAATCCAGACGGTAATGGATGGTTCTACGACAAAGAAGGAGTTTTAAAGCCCAAGCTTATGATGCAGGAGGTAATATCTGCAGCATGTTTGGAATTGGCATTTTCTGGTTGTATACGTGAAGGCAACTGTTGTGCCAACCAAAGATGTACTTGCGTTTGCTTAGCCCTTCAGTGCTCTAAGGGATGCAAATGTTACAGATATACTGTAAGCACTTCGCAAACCGAGAAGTTTGACGAAGTTGATAACTAATATCTTAGTAGCAAGAAGAAACACTACGAAAACACTCAACAAACGAGGGTGAAGTTTAGCGAAGTTGGTCCTGGGCTCACTAAAACGAGATACGAGTATAGTAAACGTTGTTACGCGCCAGAAAAAAAGTTTATTATTTTCACACAAATTGCCTCATCTAATTTATTTGGGCAGTGATTTCCAACAGCCGAGAAGCTTAACGACGTGTTATAAATCTTCAAATCTGTCAGCTGTTTCATTATTTTGACACTGTCGTGATTTAGCCTTGGTTCCATGTTGCACCAGGGAGGAAAACGTTCTGTTTGTTCAGACTTCAGAAATATTAGTATTCTAGATGACTATAGTGAAATAAGAACGGCAATGTAAAGCCTAATAACAAATTGTCGCCTTTCTTTGATATTTGTCAGCTTTTGGTGCGTGACAAGCACATACGGGACATGTGACCCATTATTTTTATATGGATCTCGTTGTCAATACGATGCCGATCACGTAAATGCAATAGTTTTTTGCTAATATCCTGGATTTTGGTGGTCTCTTTCTTAGCTTTTGTGAGTCTTTTAGATTCAGCCTCGTTTCCATGTTGTGGGATCAAAGCGTGGAAGAAAACCACCCGTTGTGACCGAAGTCCGAAGATTTCGAGGCGGAAACAGCAATATTGTTCATCAGGGTTAAAAAACAAAATTTTAAAGTTAGGTTTCCTGCTTCTACCCAATATGTTTAGCAAAAATCGTATTTGTGCCATCTGCCTCCTGACTATCACCTCGCATCAGACCCAACCAAGTTATTGAAGGAAGGTGGCTTTCATCTCACAAAGTTTGCGAGTAACAGTCGTGAAGTGCTACAATCAATTCCATCCGAGTTGAGAGCAAGTCCCAATCTGGATCTATATCTGGATCAGTAACCAACGGAACGAGCATTGGGTGTGTACTGGGATGCGCAATCCATTACTTTCAAGTTCAAAACCATAGTAATGTGTAAGCCATCTACCAAGCAGGGAGTACTTTCAACGGTGAGCTCTCGGTTTGATCCATTGGGGTTCCTCTCTCCCGTGTTCTCAGCCAAGATCCTGTTGCAACAACTCTGGAGAAAGAAGCTCCCATGGGACCAAGAAATCCCAGAAGCATACCTCATGCAGTGGCGAAGGTGGCTTGAGCAGTTACCGCATGTCATCACAATCAAGATTCCAAGGTGTTACAAAACCCAGACTCTTGCAACACGGGTGACGATTCAACTACACACCTTTGCTGATGCCTCCCAGCATGGCTATGCCGCTGTGTCCTACTTAAGATTTGTTGATGAGCGTGAAGTGACCCATTGTTCCTTTGTTATGGGGAAAGCCCGAAAAGTACCCATAAGGGAGTGGCCTAGCCCTCAGCTTTAGCTACAGGCTGCAGTGTTGGCAGCACGTATGAGCCAGACAATCCTGAAAGAACTTGACTTCCAAGTCCATGAAACATACTTCTGGTCTGAATCCATGACATCCTTACAATACATCAAGAAAGAAACGCGTCCATTTCAAACCTTTGTCACGAATTGTGTGTCTAAGATGCATGAAACGACCTCTCCTGAACAGTGGCATCACATTCCCGGTGTTATGAATCCAGCTGATAAAGGCTCACGTGGTGTCAGTGCTGAGTATTTCCAAGCAGATTGTCGGTGGTGGACAGGCCCAGAATTCCTCTGGCAACCAGAACATACATGGCCATCAGTGTCTGTGAGAGAAGTACAAGATGACAACAAGGAACTTTGAAAGTCCTCAAACGTCCTGTTAAGCGTAAACATGTCGCAAGTTGATCTCCTTTTGCAGCGTCTTTCATCCTGGATCCATTTATTGGGAGTGATGTCTTGGGTGCTGCGCTTTATCAAGTGGTGTCGGAGGGAAACCCATAATGCTGTACCTGTAATGACCCCGACTCTTTCTGAACTACAGTCGGCAAGCAGAGAAGTTGTGCGCGTTGTCCAGCGAGAATGCTTTCATGAAGAGTATGTGGCTCTTAAAGGGGGTGGACAAGTAAAGAGTAATAGCAAGCTAGCCAATCTAAGCCCAATCTTGGTTAATGATGTCATTTGTGTTGGGGGAAGAATTCATCGTGCACCCATTGCATTTGAAGCAGCTCACACTGTGGTCCTCCCGAAGAGTCACCCGGTGTCCACATTGATAGTTCGTTACTACCATCATATCCTGGGACATTCTGGTCGGGAGCATGTGTTGTCTGCGGTACGTCAGTGTTATTGGATGTTGAGAGCTAGATCGCTGGTTCACCAGGTGTTGAATAAAAGTGTGTTGCCGTAAGCGTAATGCGCCTGCTATGCAGCAAGTGATGGCAGATCTTCCAGCAGAGAGATTGGTACCCTATCAGCCACCATTTACATACACGGGTTTAGATTTTTTTGAACCCTTCCATGTGAAACGCAGCCGAAGCCTTGTGAAGGTGTATGGATGTATTTTCGTGTTTCAATAGTAGAACGATCCATATTGAGTATGCTGGTTCATTGAAAACGGACGTGTTTATTCAAGCATTGCGCCGATTCATTTTAGTGCGTGGAAGTCCTAAGAAAATATGGTCGGACAATGGGACGAATATTACGGGTGCTGAGGAGGAACTTAGCCGTTCAATTCAAGATTTGGATGATGGTATAATCAGGAGAGAACTGAGACAGATTGGTACAGGTGCGCTGTTCCTGAGTGGCATTTTAAACTTCCGACAGAAAGCCGGGCGTCTGGGAAAGGCTCATTAGAAGCGTGAGGAAGGCTATGAAAAGTGTTCTTGGTGACCGAGGTGCTCTTTATGAGCGGGAAACCTTGCGTACCATCTTTGCTGAAGTTATGTCTATTTTAAACAGCCGTCCTATGTGTCCTGCCAGCGATGATTCCAACGATATGGAGGCTCTCACCCCCAATCATCTCCTGTTGCAGCGACGAAACCTGGTCGTACCTCCCGGTGTCTTCACCAAGGAAGAGCTGTACACGTGCAAACAGTGGAGAC
Organism: Montipora capricornis; assembly: GCF_036669925.1. NCBI lineage: Eukaryota > Metazoa > Cnidaria > Anthozoa > Scleractinia > Acroporidae > Montipora > Montipora capricornis. The sequence goes on from NC_090886.1 coordinate 17,553,523, forward strand.
ACGTGCAGTTTCTCTATGATTGTTTTTGGTCTTCATGGCTTCAGGAGTATGTGCCTACTTTGCAGCATCGCCATAAGTGGCTCCTGAACAAGAGGAATCTAGCTGCTAATGACCTCGTTCTTATTGTGGATAACAGTGTACCACGATGCCACTGGATGTTTGGTCATGTAACCAGGGTGTTTCCTGGCTAAGACGCATTTGTACGAACCGCAGAAGTCAAGACGAAGAACTCATTGCTTGTCCGTCCTGTGACAGAATTGTGCCTCCTTAAAGAAGCACCGAGAACTCTTGAACAATGAGAACTCTGAACCTTTGAAGTTGAGAACCTTTAATGTAGAGAATGTTTAGCTTTCCGTTTTGTTCAGCCCCACCCCCGGGATGTTGAGGCTATTCCTCAAAAAAAGTTTCCCTATTTATTAGTCCATGCCAATCCTAACGATGTACCAGCATGCGGCGGGAGCTGATTTTTCTTTTAGCGAACCTGTTTGTGATTTTGCTTGGCAAACTTCCGACTGTGAATTGATTTGTGCTTACTGTAGTGACAGTGTTCTCATCAAATGGTGAGTAAAAACTGGCTTTTCATCGGTTCTTTATTTTAGAGACTAATTTGCAGCATATTTGTAGGTTTTTATGGCATCTTCTTGTTGCTTGTTATACCAGATGAGAACAAACAATTGCAAGTGCTGTGAAAATTGGGTGTGTCAATCAATCGACTGTTGTGTTCCAGAGAGCTTCGAGCATGTACTTATTTCCCGAACATGCACGCAGAGCTACCGAGGAAGCTGAACGTGAAGCCAAATACTTTGCGAAACCATCGTTACCAAAAATGAGACTCTAAAAAGGACAATGCAGTCGCAAGAGGGCAAAAGGATAGTTTATGTGCACCAGATGAAATCTGTAAACTTTGGCAGCTAAAGAGGTCATGAGTCAGGTTTGGGACGAGGAGAGCAAAAGTTTTAAAGAAAAAAATGACGACAACGATGGTAATGACAATGAAGACTTGGAAGAAAGGGGAAACGATGGTGTTTGGGGTGAAGGTGAAGGTGACAGTGACAGTGACGATGCGGACGACAACCACAAAACACTTCAAGGCAAAAATATGGAAAAAACTAATAGAAAAAGAGAAAAGTTCAGGAAAGGAAAGTGATACTGCAAAAGATGATAAATTACGCCGTCAAGTCCGAGATTTGCAGAAATTTGTCAATGAACAACGCAATCTCGAAGCTGAAAAAGTGAATGCGCTCATGGCAGAAATGGAACAAGCCAAACAGGAGAGAAATGACTTGGAGAAGAAGTTGAATGAAAAAACCAAAAATACCGAAGATTACAATAGCCTTGTGTTTCTATTCTGGAACAAGAGAAAGAGCAGTTACAGGAGCAGGTAAATCGAACTGGACAAGTTCTCTGGGACCGCGACTTGGAGGTCAAAAATCTCAAATGGAGAAGTGAATAGTTTGCGTATGAGTTGTTCCAAAGTCATTAAAGAGTGTGAGGTCTTACAGAAGCAATTGAAGGAATTGCGAGATGAAAATAAGTTAATTCAAGAAGGTCTCAAAACATTCGAGAGGGATTTTAAAAAGGAATGCAATGAAAAAAGAGATACCGTGCATCAATAACAAAAAATCCAAGTAAGGTTAAAATTAGAAATAAACGAACATACACGACTGAAGGGATGATACAGGGAATTGATGCAGTGAGTATCGTCGTCGCTCAGCACTTGCCGAACTCGAGCAGGTCTAAATGAGACTTCCCTATTGGATACGCCCCCTGAGGCGTTCGATTCGACCAGTTGACAAATTCCAATGCCCCATTTGCCACAGAATGTTTCCTCACTATTTGTTAGATGGTCACATGAGAGATTGCTCTCACGAATGAAATACGAGTTTTTAGAATGCAATTTAGAACTATGGTATATTAAACAAATGTTTACTCAATCATATGCATAATGTCTTTATTTGTAAAATGGCAGTTTTGGATGGGTTCGTTTTGGTCAGGGTTGTCTTTACCCTCGCAACGGATCCTGCATGACCCTTGAACCAATAGAAAAGATATCTAGAGTCACTGAAGGCGAAGTGGCCAAAATCCAGGTCTCCGTTAGCGATCCTCCACCAAACGAAGAACGGAGCAATTTGTCATCCCACTGACATGCACAGTAAGGGGCGAGAATATAGTTTCCATGTTAGCGACCTTTGAGTTTTATTTAAATGACAAATTATTGCAGAGAACACAAAGAGAGTATTCTAATAGTATGGTTAGCACCACTATCCATAGTAAATCCGAGGGTCAATACTGGCTGTGTAAGGCCAAAGTG
>NC_090886.1:17565833-17568333 GCF_036669925.1 Montipora capricornis
CATACAAATGTTGTCGTCATCGTGGACATATGCATCCAGCTTTGGCAATATGTTCTCTCACTTTTGGCCTCACATAAAACGGATATGTGGCAAATCACGTCAAATACAGCCCCCTGGGCTGCAGTCCATCACCTTTCCACAACAATGTCGTCTTAGGAGTAACCATCGTCATTTCCAGTTTACCAGGATCATCCATACCACTTAAACATAACCAAATCAATGCCACCAACAATCGACATTGGGGTGAATGATAACCACATCCAAAGTACCACCTCGACCGCAATGCCATCTTGAGCCTATGATGGGAATATGTCAATTTGGCAACCGGGCGATCCGGGCTAGGTCGTAGACGTCCAGATTGCAGCATGCGACGTTGGTGCGGTGTGTAATCATTAAGGTAGAGGGTCGCAGAGGAGCATGTTAAAGTATATTCATTTCCATTCTTTAACTGGATGACGGGGTATCCACCTCGTTGGGACAGGCATTTTAGTTTGCCAATGGCACCATATACCACTCCTCTGTTTTCTAGGAATCATACTGGGCAGCCGACAAAAAAGCGAGTGTCACAATCCTTGGTCGTCTTGTCGATAAATTTCGCGATCTTGTTCTTGTCCGTAGGCAAGATAGATTTTCTCTTTACTCGGTTCATACTCTTCCTTACCATCCAATGCAATGATTGGATGGTAATCGGTGATGTCTCTATTACTCGTAAAAACTCGCGTGGCAACACAAATGAACTCATGGCCAGCCCTTTTCCATTGGGTCCACTGGTAGATTTTAGCATTTTCTGAGCAACGTCACGTCATCATCCGACAAACTGTTCGTGGCCATGCGATCGAGAAGTGCCCCATACTTAAGATCCCCTTCTTGGTGAATGTTTTTAATAGCAAAATGCCATTGATCAATCCACCCTTAGAAGCAATCACAGGAATGCACTTGCAAGCTACACCACGCTTGCTCTTTAAAAACTTGCTGCGGTCGCCATTGTGACGTTCTTAAGAGAGAATGCACAGGAAAATCGAGCAAAACGGAAAATTCATGGCCACAATCGAAAACCTAACCTACCCTCATTTTCGGTCTATAGAGAGGTACTAACGAGTTTACAAACCTCCTGGGGTTTATTTTCCGAAATACGACCGATTTGCAAAATTATTTGAGATTTTGGATTTCGCCCGTCTGACGCCTAAAAGTAGCCGCCTCACAAGGGAAAATCGACCCACCGAAAATCTGCTTCGCGTAACCAGACATGTTAAGCTATTGGTAATCTAGCACTTAATTCCTATAAAATGGACATCTAACATCCTATTTACAACATATCTCCGGTTCTGAAGTGTAAAATCAGCGGTTGCTAAGTGCAATCAAAATGGCCAGTTGGTAAGACGTTATGAGTGCGAAAATTTATAGGCAAAACTGAAATCGAGCCCCCGGTTATGGGAATTCTCCAAATTGCCCCAAATTTTGGTTTTGAAACCTTGAGATATAGTTTTTAAACGTACATTAAGATTTTGGTTGGGTTTTTTAAGGAGCGCTTCACAATGAGTAGATCACTTCGAAGAAATTGTGCGCTCAGTGACCTCAAATTGACCTCAGAGTGTTTGCTTACATTGACTAGTCGCATCGGTTACAATGAAATCAGCGCTCGATATTAACTAATTTTCTCATTCCACATTTAATTTAAGAATGAATCTGACTTACCATTGTATAATTGCGTCGGACAGGAGCATGAATTGTCTTGCAGCGGCAGAATTAAGCCGATGGCGGCTGTATATAATCGGGTGCAGTTCGCAGTTCACAGTTGTCTAAACTAGAACTGATCCAAAAGTTTCAAACTCCTCCGTCGAAATTACCTAGAATTCTATCTGAATGTAAGAAACGCTGCAGTTCATCAATAAGTTGTTAAGACATCTGTACACATGTACACATGTAGCGTCGCAACTGAGCTTATGCTCAGGAGCTGACGAGTCCAAAAGCAGAGCGTTATTGTCGATTGCGTGACATATTTTTGCGTCCTCTAAATTCCCCAGGCCCCCAATCGCTCTTCTAATCATTGTCTATCCCTAAAAATAAAATAGCAAAATAAAATACGGTAGTCAAGAGGTATATTCGCGTAACAATAGCCGTTAAGCGTCTCATTTAAATATCTCAACAAAACGTGTTCCGGCATACCTATTATGGGGTTGCTTCCGCAAAATCGTTCAATTTCGTATTTCATTTTGAAATATTTTAATTAATCAGTAGCCTTCAGTGGAAGGTGGCTGTGACATCGGCTACTGAAGTTGATATGTCCTTTGAAGAGATTGCCTACTTGAAGGATTTAAAAGGACGTAAATAAATCTACTAGTGCTGTATCGGAAAGCTATTTCTAACACTGTTTGACTGCTATGTTCTTATCTCTTGCCCATAAATTCGAACTGACATCAGATAACAGTTCAAAGCTGAAATATAGCTCCTAGATATAGCTTGTTTCAGACAACAGCCGTGTCAGATTAGTGACAGAATG
>NC_090886.1:17575833-17583333 GCF_036669925.1 Montipora capricornis
CAACCGGTGACGGGAGGACTCCTCTACCATAACGCAGGGCGTGGTCTCTTGCTGTAGTGAGCCGATATCTAGTGAGGTCTGGAATCCACCTTCTTATCGTGCGCAAGGTAAACTTGTCTGCTACTATCGAAAGGATTTGGCGCCGGACCTGCCACGTGCTAGAGCTGTTATAGCAATCTGCCAATGCGCTCATCAGAACGTCATCAACATCTACTTCTGCGTCTTCTTCGCTGCAGGACGAGTCTTCATGCTCTAGAGAGCGGTACGTAGTGAGGGTTCTCCACAGTTGCCTAGACTAGTGCGGCGCCACTTCTCCTAAGACTGCACCCACTGCTTGGCGGGCCTTGCGCAAATGACTCCGTGTTCTCGCACTTGCGTCTGACCAGGGTACAGTTGCAGGGTAGCGGACTGGGCTGATATCTTTGCTCTCAAGAAACTCGTTCATTTTCTGAAGCGGCGACACATCTTTTGCCCGACCGCAGGAGACTGGCGTGCATGTCATGTCTAAGGAAGAATCTAATGACGGCGAGTAGAGGCTCTCAGGAAGTGTGGCCAAGGAGGTAGACTGCTCTGCTGCATTAGCGGGTGGTGCTGGCGTACTCTGCGCCATCGGTGACGATTCGATAGCTGCACTTCCTGCAGATGCTGAGCCTCCTCCGGCTTCCTGTGTTTAGATTGAAACAACAGATGTTTAGAGTTTACTAAATAATAACAAAAATAGACTATTCTATTAGGTTTGACTGCGCAAAAAGAGCGGCGTGAGGACCAATCACCAGTGGAACCAGCTTTCGTTGGAGCTTTTGTTTTGGCAGAAACATTTGGCACCATCATAACAAAAGGTTGATTCTTGACGGGTCCTGATCCGCAAGCATATCTAGTCTATACTATCCCCTGAGTCTATTCTGTTTTCTACTTAGTGCTATTGGTAGTTAATTATTGCTAAATAATTACCTCTGTTCAAGAATATCTGGTTTATACTCTATCGTTATCCACACTTATTATTCTTGTTCCCGGATCCTCGCGGTCATGCCAGGAAACAGGGACACCTAAAATATTACTCTGATTAAAGATTTGATTATCTCTCGGGCGGCCATTGATCAGTGAGCTAATTAGAATAGTGTTGGACCCCCTGCAACTAGAACCATCCACAGTCTAAACAACAGTCACAAAAGTCCAGTCACATCTCTGCTCGAATTATGTGCTAACTAATCAACACTGAAAAAAATGCGGTATTGTCCCTTTCATGCGACATCTCAAATCTTCCGTTCTCCGGGTATAAAATGGAGAAAATAAGCCTCACGTTTAGTATCATGTGGTTTTTACACGTATCGTCACCTTACCAAGCTCAGGGCGCACATCCTATCAGAAACCTCTATCACTTCCCCCGAGGGGACTTCTCCTCTGATCTTGCCAAGGCGCTTTCGGCAGCAGGAGCACACGCCTACAAATATAATGATGTATAAATAGTTAATTTCGCTATTTATGGCGGTTCCTATCAGTTGTGTCTATATAAGACTTAGCTAACTAATAACCTTTAAGAAAACTCACCTGATCCGACGGGAACGAATATGCCAGTTTCGTTAAGCACCGTTTGTGAAGCTAGTTTAGTGAGCCCCCTCTCCGCTCTCGGCCGATTCTTAACTTTCGCACTGTGTGAGGACAGTAAAGCTGGGACGTCACAACGAGTTGAGCTGCGTTTCCAGCCAAGACCAAGTGTCTCGCGATGGTGAGGGCATATCTTGAGTTGATCAATGTTTTGCGGACGTGAAAAGAGACGCGCTCTTGCGAGAATGAGCTCAACTTCATTCTGCACATCAGTAAAGGCAAGTGCAGACTTATGCTTATCTATATTACTGGTGCAGTTGAGCAATGGGATGAGTTTCACAGACTTTTCTTTATCCTTGCTACTGAAACCACACTTCCCGCCAACGATCTCTTGGAAGGAACAAGCTTCACCTTCCATAGTGGTAAAAAGATGATTTACGTTCTCACTGGCGCAAAACCCCGACCGTGGGAACAGTCCCTACGATTGGTCGATTCTCATCTTTGGCAAGGACGCCCAAGAACACTCTGTGCGCAACCTGGATTTGAAATTTCGCGGCGGATTTTGTTAATTTGGATGCCTCCCTTAACATGGATTTCAATTATCAATATTTTTTTAATGTACGTTTTTCTCTACTTTTTATCTGTGCAAAAATTGTTTTTTTTTTGTAACTGCCCACCCCACCCCCTCCCCCGCCTCAAATAATAAAATGGTCTGTGAGGTGCTTCACAATCTGTCACGCAATTCCAAAATAACGCTCTGCCTGCATTTGCCAGGTCTCATCAGCTCCAGAGTGAACAGATTCCAACACAAAAACAGATGTGTCACGGATGTCTTAATAGCGTACCCAGGCATATTTGATCCATGAACTTCAGCGTTTCTTACATTAAGATAGAATTATTGGCTTTTCCTGAAACGTTCAAGCTTATATCTACTACACCCGATTAAAAGCTTCATATGCAGCCGCCATCGACTTAATTCTGCCGCTGCAAGACAATTCATGCTCCTGTCCGACGCAATCATACAATGGTAAGTCAGATTCATTCTCAAATTAAATATGGAATGAGAAAATTAGTTAATATGAAGCGCTCATTTCATTATAACCGATGCGACTAGTCAATGTAAACAAACACTCTGAGGTCAATTTGAGGTCACTGAGCGCACAATTTCTTCGAAGTGATCTACTCATTGTGAAGCGCTCCCTAAAAAACCCAACCAAAATTTTAATGTACGTTTAAAAACTATATCTCAAGGCTTCGAAACCAAAATTTGGGGCAATTTGGAGAATTCCCATAACCGGGGGCTCGATTTCAGTTTTGCCTATAAATTTTCGCACTCATAAGGTCTTACCAACTGGCCATTTTGATTGCACTTAGCAAGCGCTGATTTTACACTTCAGAACCGGAGATATGTTGTAAATAGGATGTTAGATGTCCATTTTATAGGAATTAAGTGCTAGATTGCCGATAGCTTAACATGTCTGGTTACGCGAAGCAGATTTTCGGTCGGTCGATTTTCCCTTGTGAGGCCGTTAATTTCAGGCTTCAGACGGGCGAAATCCAAAATCTCAAATAATTCCAAAAATCGGTCGTATTTCGGAAAATAAACCCCGGGAGGTTTGTAAACTCGTCAGTACCTTTTTATAGACTGAAAATGAGGGTAGGTTAGGTTTTCGACTGTGGCCGCCTTTTGCTCGATTTTCATGTGCACTCGCTCTTAATATGGACAATTTCGACTTGCCTCACTACCTTCTCCGACCACCTTCATATAATCATTTTCGGTCTTTCTCAAACCCAAAGCACTGTGTACTGTGGTCGGGGCAAGAATGTTCAGCAATTCATTTGGTATGAGTTCGCGATTCAAAGCAGTGTGTCCTATGTTCACTACAGCAGCACCTGTAGAACCTGTGACGATCAACTTGGTACCTTTGTCGTATAATACTTGAATTACTCGATTCATACAAGTAGACTTGCCTCGGCCAGAAGACCCAGTCACGAAAACGTTTTTCTTTTCGTCAACCCAGTGCACTACTTTATTTACGTACAATTGATCAAAGTGCTCTTTTACGTATGTCACGTCCAGCACCTCTTGGTTGTCTTCGTCTTCAGGTTCCGGTTCTGAGCGACTTCCAAAATATCAGATTCTTTTCTCGGGAAATCTTGCTCCCAGGCCCAATCATCGTCCCACTTTAACACTATATTGGCCGCTTCTATCTCGGTTGTGTAATCTGGATCTGGAGAAGAACGCTTCATCGTAACGCAAACCCTATCCCCTAGGCCAACAGACGATGCAGATGTCAAAAAATACTCTCTGTAATACTCCACAGGAAAATCCAATTTGTTATTACAGGGTCTATGTTCGCATGGCTGCACTATGACACGAGGTTGATACCCAAACCTTGTTTTTGTGAGAACAGGTTTGAAATTCGGATCTTCAAAGAACGACCAATCCACAATCAACATAATGCCTTCCAGATACCCTGGGGAATAAAGAAAATTGCGATTGACTAACTACGGTCTGTCACCCCAGTAATGGTCGGTACGTTATCAACGGTTGAAGTCATGGCAACTTCGGTGATAAAGCACTGCCTCCCCATGCTGTTTTGCGATGCTCCCAGGACTGCTATTGCGTTGATGGTGGAAAGTTCAATCTTTGTCAATTGATTACGACTTGACATTGTGACTGTGGGAATATTTTATCCAGGATTATTGAATCAAACTGGTGGCACCTGAGAATTGGGATTTTACTATAACTGTAGACAACCACTGTTACGATATACTTCCGGTATGTCAGTTAGTAAACCGCATGTAACTGGATTCTAGGCAGTTGATTAAAACATGGCTTCTGAATAACACAGAGAGTGTTTGACTTGCTTTTTCTGCCATCGAAATATGGTATCAGAAGTAAAAATCTAGCTCAAAACAAGGCAATAACCGATCGTCGATCTCTTCACAAACATACCTGACACGATAGAAGCACCACAACCCTCAACTTCATTGAGTTTTACTTCGAATTTTCCCGTATTGTCGCCGATGGTATGCCAAGGAGACAAAGCCGCCAACTGGGAGTTCTTCAGACAACAATGGGAGGACTACGAGGTGGCTACAGTCTTGGACCAACGACAATCTGTGATGGGGAAAGAATGCATGCAGATTTTTATGAATGTAAAACTAACAGACGAGGAGTGAAGGATGTCAAGACATGCATTAAAGCACTCGAAACACTCGAAACACATTTTGTTATGTATTTAACATGTGTTCACAAAACACCGAAGAAACCGTGGATGAGTTCATAAACTGCATCAGAAAACTAGCGTTGTCACGTCGATTCGGGACTCTCACAGAAGAACTTATACACAACAAACTCGAGCTAGGAATTAGCGATCAATCAACGAGGCTACGTCTACTCAAGGAAGAGGATCTTACGCTAAACAAAGCCGTGAACATTTGCTGTTCTAGTGAAATTGCAAACATTCAACTGAAGTCTATGAAGGCGTCTTTAAAAGACGTCAAGGAGGTACACCCCGTCCAAGGAAAGACCCACAGAAAGCCAAACAAAACGCCCCTCAATGGAGAGAAGACAAAGCTGTGCACTACAAAGGTCCATCAACCAGCCGCAAAAAGCCACGACAGCTCAAACCAAAGTGCCACCACTGCGGAAGAATACTAGATCACAAGCTCAAAGATTGCCCGGCCTTCGGCCAAACATGCAACTCGTGTGGGAAGGAAAATCACTTTGCCTCGGTTTGTTTATCTTCAAAACAAAGCACATGTGATGTTCCCGCTTTCGCCTCGGTTTGTTTATCTTAAAAACAAAGCACATGTCATGTTCCCGCGGTCAAAGAATCTGACAAAGAGCTTGTCAGATAATCTGACGAAGAACCGATATTTCGCATCGAAGACGTGTCTGCAGTCAAAGCACCAGGAAAACAACTCTTCGCAAGACTGAACTTTCTAAGCAATTCCGACCCTTTGACGTGATGAGTAACAACGACTTATCCAGAATCACGCAGAATCACGTACACCCACATTACACGTCCCAGTAACGATACGCCAGGAGGTGAAAGAAAAGATCGCCGACCTTGAGGGAAAGGGTATCATCAAGAAAGAAACAGAGCCAACTGACTGGATCAGCAGCACGGTGGTTGTAGCAAATCCAACAAAATACGAATTTGCCTCAACCCTAAAGATCTGAATAAAGCGCTAAAAAGGCCTAAGTACCAGATGCCAACACTAGATGAGCTACTTCCAAAGCTAAACAACGCGAAAGTGTTCAAAAAGAGAAAACACAACAAGGAATACATTATCCTTGTTGACAGTTACTCGGACTACGTCGAAGTCAGTCAGCTATAGGTAATCACATCAACAGCCCTCATAGAGTTCTACAAAGAACAGTTTAGCGACAAGGTATCCCAGACATCCTAATGACAGACAACGATCCACAGTATACCAGTCGAGAGTTCACGGAGTTCACGAGAGAGTGGGAGTTTAAACACCTCACATCCTCACCCTACCACTCAAAATCCAACGGTAAATCAGAATCCGCAGCAAAGATTGTGAAGAATCTTTTCAAGAAAGCCATAGCAGACAAGAAAGACCCCTGGCTGGCGCTACTCAATTACAGAAACACCCCAACTGAAGGAATCAAGTCCAGCCCAACAAGGACACTTGTACCAGTGACAACTAACCTGCTATATCCTGAAGTTGTTGACGGAGTACAAGAAAGTCTACAGCTCAGGAGGCAGAAAGCCAAGAGTTACTTCGATAAGAATACTAAGACACTACCCGAACTGGACATTGGCTAAAACGTCCAAGAGGCTGGACAACGAAAGAAGACCTGGCAACCAGGAAAGTGCCTCGAGAAACTGTCAGACAGGTCCTACCTGGTTTAAACTGACACAGAAACAGTCCGCAGGAAAAGAGAAGACCTCAGACCAAGGTTGGATGCAGACCAGGCCACCAGCATCGCACCAAGTCTGATCCCAGAGGAAGCCAAGTCTACTGGTGAAGCTGACACTACAAAGCCTGAGATGCCTGATACGCCAGATCCAACTATGGCCAGGAGAACCAGCTCGAGGAAAGTCACGCCTCCAGCAAGGTTCAAAGACTATCTTGTTTAAAAGACAATTTAATTTGAGTGCCATTTACTTATCCCATATAAGGTTAGTCTTTTAAACACAATATTTGCTGATTATGAGCACTATTCGCTATATTTGCTGATAAGGGACACTGTTACAGACATCAAGGTCAATATTTTTTTTCATTCTTCTATCACAAGGGGTATCATAAAGGGCATTTTACTTTTATGGTTACAGTTCAGTTTCTAAAAAAAAAAGAAGGGAGATGTTACGATATAGTTCCGGTATGTCAAATCGCGTCGGATCTGAAAAATAACCACACAGGAAGGAAGCTATCCACGATGGCAATAAGATTAGGCTTTTTAATTTAGATTTAATTTTTTTTCATATAATTATCTTCTTAAGATTTTTATCGGGATTCTCATACAAATCCTTGTATTTTTGTCGGCCAGTGGATCCCACGAATTCAACCACTGGGTATCTGGCATATTGACAGTAGAATACAAGGGCAAGGTCACCACTCGCCATTGGTCCGCAAAAATCCATGTCACGGTCCCTTTCAGTCTGTCATCAGGAGTGGCTTGCCATGCGTTTGCGGAGTGTTAGATTGGCAGGTGATGCAAGTGGATACGAACTTGTCACATTGTGAGTCCATTCCGGGAAACCATACATGTGCTCTCAAGAGCTGTTTTGTTCGCACCTGGCCCTGGTGGCCCTCGTGCGTAATTTCCATCATTCTATGTCTGAGTTTTGCTGGCACAACGATCCGATCCCCTCTCAAGACAATCCCGTCTACTATGGTTAGTTCATGGAAAACCTGCCGAAACTCGTTTATCCTTAAACGATATAAGTTAAATGATATAAGTGGAACTTTAGCAAT
>NC_090886.1:17603333-17618333 GCF_036669925.1 Montipora capricornis
GCTAAACTCTGCAATGCTTGATGACGAACATGCTTTGTGATGTTATACCTTTCGCCTTTCTTTCCTTATATTTCGTAATCGCATCAGCTTTTGACTGTTTGTTCCATGTGGAGCATACTGGTTCAGGCACAATTGCTTGGAGTTCCTCTACAGTTTGCTTTAGTTGTCTTCTTGGAGTGGTGACTAGTACACAATAAATATCAGTTACGTAATCTGAAAAAGAATAGTGTGATTCTGAAGACAAACAAAGCAATTGTATTGCTTTTGTTTTTCAAAATCTATGCATAAGCATTTCATTTTAAAATTATATATGTACATGTACATTACCATAGTTTTGTTGTGATTTGCCTTCCTTCACTGTTGCCTCTCCATACTTTTGTTTTGGATAATTCACCCTTAAAGTAGCTTCTCCATTTGCATTGGTTTTGGCCTGTCTATTCAAATTGTAATTGAAGTGCAGTGCTGCTAAGAGGCATCTGTAATGTGAATGATAAAATATTTGCCCACCTTTTGTAGGGAATGACAGATGATGACAGTGAGAGTTAACCATAACCTAAAGTACCGGTAAGTATGTAGACATGCTTAAATAATAATATTACCACCTGCTCAGCATTCCAAGATAAGAGTAAGCTACAACAAGTTGCAAAATAGTGGAGACACTTCACCTTCTTGGGGCGTGATTAATTTCCCTATTATCTCTCACACTGCACCCCCCCTCCCCCCCTTATCAGTGTTGCTAGCAAGACAAAAAAATGTTGGGAACTTAAGCAGTCAACATTGAAAGGGGGGAGGGGAGAGGAAGTGGGAAAGGTTTAAATTCTAGATACGGCGGGCATTGGAAGCTAGAAAAGGTGTTTTTTTAATGAAAGTGTCTCAACAATTTTGCAACTTGTTGTCTGAGTTGGTTGTCACTGTATTGGCGTACGGTCACTTTCTTTATTGGAACGCGAAGACGTCTATCGTTTGCCTTTAATATGGTGTTTCCAAAAAAAAGGGTTTAATTCTCTGAACTGCTGTGAATGGAAAATGGCCAGCGATAAACGGGATTTTGGCGGGGTTTCGGTATGACGTAATTTGAAGGCATTTCAATGCTTTCTGTGAGTCAAGTCGAAAATACACATAATTTGGTACACGAAAAGGTGTGATTTCCATCCTTTCGCTTTTTAAAGTACGCTAGAAATATCCTGGAACCGATTTCGAAATAATTTGCGTTAAACACCTATATTTTGGTCAACACATGACATCTAAAGCACGCGCAACATGTACGAAATTAGCTGTTGTTTACGAATAAGAAAAAGACATAACCTCTCCTTTAACTGCGATCGCATGCCATTTAAAGGGAACATCCACTTTCCGAAAAATCAATTCTTAGCAAACATTGTTATACAAAGATACATTTTCATAGAGGTCCATTTGTAACATTACTTATTGCTTTCGGGCTAGTCTGCTTCCAGAGAAGGGATTGGTCACGCTTACTAGCAAGTCTTCTAAGTGATGTGTCGGGTTGGCTAATTCCATGTTCTTTGGAATGACTGACTAAGCACAATGATCAAAAGAAAGCACCCGATTGTGCTAAATCCTTTGCGAGATTTGTTTTACAATGAGATACAAACGTGAACAAATTTGTACCGGCTACACATTATGACATTTATATGAAACGGTCTACACGGTCTACCACAACTTTTCACTGAGAAAATAATATGATATCATATTTCTTGCTGTTGCAATGGTAGACCGTGCTTGGATGGTAGACCGTTGGTAAATGGAATAGACGATATGTACAGGATTTCTAACTGTGTGAGCTTTATTACGAATCACCTGGTAATGTATTGGATTGATTAGAAAAGAAAGTACTAGTTGAATTGTGCTGTTTCCTCGAAGATACAATTTTCAACTGTAACGCCACCATCCCTGTTGACACACAATAAATGGTATTATGTTACATAATACGAGCCGTGTGTAACTTTCGGAGAATCAGATCTGCAGTGCAAAATACTTTGCTCGCTTTAGTATTTGGTATGGAGTCTTCTGTTAGCGATGATAAGTCCAAACACTCGCAAATCGATGCGACTGTATGTCAATAATTAATATCCTTTTGTGTTTGGTACAATGTGCTTTGCACTTCGCGTGCAAACTTCTGAAATGTTTCAGAGCTTATACCATATTTAATGATTGTTTCTTTAGTTCCTGCTTTTCTACGTTGAAACGTTTCCCTATAGGATTCAAATCCGGACTGGCAAAATTAATGCAATCAATCAGACAACAAGTTGCAAAAATAGTGCAGACACGTCACCTTCTTGGGGCGTAATTAATTTCCCTATTATCTCTCATACTGCAGCCCCCCTCCCCCCCTTATCAGTGTTGCTAGCAAGACAAAAAAATGTTGGGAACTTAAGCAGTCAACATTGAAAGGGGGAGAGGGGAGAGGAAGTGGGAAAGGTTTAAATTCTAGATACGGAGGGCATTGGAGGCTACAAAAGGTGTTTCAACAATTTTGCAACTTGTTGTAGCATTTTAGGGGCAAATTGGTTTATGACTGAGTGGTAGCCTTCCAAAGAACTTGTTTGACCATTTGATGAGCCATTCTTAATGGCTTTTGTTAAGGAAGGTTTATTCAATTCATCTACCAGTTTTCCATAGGCATCTGAATCTGTAAAGTTGAAACATTTCAGTTACTGTTTTCAAGAACAATAATATTTTTTTAAGATAATGGTGAACGTAAAAGTGCGTTTTTTGTTACCTTTAGTCATCCACACTTTCTCCTTGGTTATAGGACCATGGTGACATTTGTTGAAGAGTCTGTTTGGCAAGTCCTGGTGTTTATTACGTGAGAAAGGAAAGCTTCAAACTTTGCCTGTTTCACCTCTCCTTGGAGTTCTTCAGTCGAAGTTACTGACCAATAGAAATGTCTCAAACATGCCTTTCTCCACCTCCCAATAATCTCACATGTCTTTTTCTTACTTAACTTGGTTAGAGTCTTCTGAATTTCTGCAATAATGTTAAGAACAAAAGATATTATATGGAAATACTAATTAATTCAGCCTCGTCATATTGCAGAAAATATAAATTATTGTTTTACTCCTATGATGTTTGTTGTCTTACGTTTTGCCACATGCCACAAGTCAAAAAAGTGTTCCACAAAAGGTTTGTTCAGCTCTCTGCACTTTTTGGGACAGGTCTCTCTCATCCATTTTGCAATGGATCTGTGTCTGTCAGATATGAATGACTTTATCTTCATTGCAGTGGTAAAGAGGTAGGCAAAAGCTCTTCGGTGCCCCAGAAACTCCATTCCAGAACTGCTGCCAGCTTCCTTACACTGCATATTCAAAACAAAATGAAACAAAATCTGGTGTAAAGCAGTTGTAATGACAACAGTCAGTATCTTCTGGTTAGCCCCTTTACAGCCGAGGGGTTCCCCATTGACAAGTAAAATTGTCTGGCGTTAGACAAAGCAAAATCTATAATTGGCCACTGGGCTATAAAGAGTTGATTAAATTACAAAGAGAAATGGAACATTACCTGAACAAGAGCTACATCAATAATCAGACCAACAATGCAGCAGAAGATTGAGTATGTACAGAACTTAGCCGAATGACCCATGCTGTCATGTCTGCCATTACCAGCCAGGTCAACTTCTCTTCCTGCAAGACTGTTGATAATTCTGTCTCTGTCAGATCGCCAGAAAGTGACTATGGCTGGAATGAGCAAATGGCGCTGGTGATAATAGTAGCATGATCCATGGTACACCAAAAGATTCATATGCTTAAATGCCACCCAAATCTTCTTTATTGAAGCCCCAGCGCACAGTACTGCAAAACTGAGCAGCAGGTTCCCAGCAGGAAACTTTGCCAGTAATTTACGCTGGCTCTCCCAAGAAAATGTCCAGCAACATTTCTCACATTTCGCTGTCACTGATATAAATGTACCAGACTGGCTTAACTTCACGTTTGGTTTTGGAGCAAAACAGGGGTGGCAGAACTGGAACAGAAGAAGCAATTTTGATAGGAAAATGATTGCTTTCGGTTCCTCCAGGATGTTCTTTCCATCAATTTCCAATCTGTTAATAGGTGAAACAAAATTTCATAAGTGCATCATGCTAGATTTTTTTTTTTCGTGTGTGTGTGTACATGTCTTTTAAGGTAAACCATTAAACACTTTCAACGTTTTACTGTAAGAGACTTTTTGTACAATAGAGTTGTTAACTGCTTTTGTTGTTTGTTGTTTTTTTTTTTGGAAAGAAAAAGTTCAACACAAATGACCACACATTGGGTTCACATCTTCTTTTTTTGTGGAATCATCATCCCCAAGTTTATGATATTGTTCTTCGTTTTCCTCAGGGCTTGGAGTGTCATTCTCTGTGGGTGTCATCCATAAACTCATCTATGTCGGAGTTGTGGTCACTTTCAAAGTCATTGTTATCTACCTGAGTACCTAAAAAATATTTAATAATGAATTAATATTGTAGTTGTAATCTTCAGTTCCATTATTATCAGTAGTATTGTTATAAATATGATTGTATTTTAAGTGTAAACTTACTTGACAACGAGTTTGGTGATCGCGTCTTCTGTTTTTGTTGACCCAGTAAATCCAGTATTTCTTTTTCCTGATTTTTCATTCGCCGTACTTTTGATTGAAGACATTTGACTTTCAGCTTCCATTTGTTAAGCTCCAACTAACTGTTTTCTTGGCCCTGGTCACTGTTCGTTGGCCCATCAGAAACCTATCACATTTTGACAACATAAATGTAAGATTGTAAAATTGCTGTTGGCCGAGAATTTGCGAGAGAATATACGTACCAAGTCGTCTGCGGTTTCCATTTGCTGTTCTTCAGAACTGGAATCGTTCGTCTCCACAACTGGAGGTGTCACAATTTCACCTTGGTCGGTATCTGTTTGGGTGACCAAATCATCGTTGCTTGAGCGATAATCGTCCTCCTTTTCATTGTTTCTGTAGGGAGTTTTACGTTTATGGATACCAATGTCTTTCAGCATCTGGAAAAAACCCATACACCAGAAAGATTATTTAAGATGTATGCCTCATATATAAACATGAAGTACCGCCATGATCGTTCTTAAAATTCCAAGTTGATTTGCGTAATTGGTGCACTGTTATGACACCTTCCCTTGATTAATTTCCTGATTTACGAAACTAAGGATTGAAAGACGAAAAAGGCAGCAAAATAGCCCCCAACAATGTGTGATTGATGGAAAAAAACCAGCGTCCTCACAACTACTTGCATCATTGCAAAATTCATAATAAAACAAAGTAGGCTGAATTCTCACCTTCCTGCGTCCTCTATTAGTGGCGGTGGATGATACCTGTTCATTTCCTGGACTCTTCCAAATCGTGGGAATAGACCTTGGCTTCAATATTCTTTTCTGCCCTTTCATGTGAACAGATCGTTCAAAACAACTCTCTTTAAAGTGAACGGAACATACCAGAAAACGACTGTCAGGATCAAAATTTGCCTGGTGCGTCCGTACAAAGCGCTTCCACAGAGCACAAGTCGCTTTGTCAGGCGGACAACGATGCAAAGAAATCCCCTTATCAACATCGCTTATGTTACTGCATCCCTGAACAACACACCGACTGGCCGGCATCGTTAATCTGTCCTAATTCCCCACCAATATTTGACAGAAGTCAAGGAAAATAATTTCAATTCACGCGCACTTCCCCTTTTTCACATATGTTTGTGTTGAGTAAGCGACGTCATCAGTCCTCGTTCCAGGTTTTCTCGAACAAGTATGCTGGCGACAAACCAACAATGGCGGCTACTGTGAAAAACACGTTTTTCGAGGCAATAACATTGAAATGTTGGTGAAAGTAAGTTAAATTTAGTATATGTAAAAGCGTATATGTTACAGGTCGGATTTGAGCCTTTTTGAAAAATCGTGTTTTTTTGTCGGAGTCCCCCTTTAAATGAAATCAAGTTCTCTACTAGAGTTGAAATTAGAGGCCGAATCCGAATTATCCACTCCCGAGCTTACAAGCATGTATCAGTGAGAAACTCTTACACAGTTTCATACAAAGATAACAACGAAATTAAGTATGGGCAAGTTGAAGTTTTTGTGCAAGCATCCAGTCTTCAGGATGATTCAGTCCAGTATGCAGCAGTGATTCTTCCATTTCTGGAACAGACTGGTTTTGTTCGCCCAACATATGAAGTTTTGGGTGTATGTCCTGTTACCATATTGTTTGCTGGTATCCACCTTTAAATGAGCATTGTATTTTAGTCCCCATTGAGAACATTGAAGACATTTGTGTTTGTATGGAGTTAAGAGACAATGGATCACCTGTTGTTTACATTGCTCATTTTCCAAATCACATCGAAAAAGATTGATGATTTTAGTTATTTTCTTCAACATAACACTGTTCATACTGTTGATGTCCAATTTGTTGACATAGTCTCTTTTTTATTACTGTCTCATAATAAATGATATTCTGACTAGCACTTTATGCGATAATCATTCACATCTTTTTAAAAGTCTCAAAGTAAACTTGCAATATGAATCTCACATGCTCATCCATTAGAAAGGCACGAGAAACAGCATGCTGCAGTAAAGATGATAAATTCAGTGTAAGGCACATGTACATGTATTGCATCGGAAGTTCTACATTCATGTGCACACGTTCAATAAAATCTTTGTGGACAAAACAGTGGTACATATTTAAGTCAATTACATATTCCCCAGCTTACATAGCTGTATTGGAGCTTTTGTTGCATTAACATATTATTATTTTTATAATTTTATATTCTAAAAACCTGGGAAAAAAGGTTGTTGTAAATATAGTGTGCTATCACCTCATGGAAATCTTGAGCTCATAATCTAATTGTTAATTAAGGATATCTGTGTTATATCTCTCTTTTTGGCACTTCCAACCTACTCCTTCCCTTGACTTTCAATTATTTGAAGTTTGGGTGCCATCATCATCTTCCCAGCTACAGTTAAACTCATCGACACTCGATCAATTGCATTTATCATTAGATCCATTTTTCCTTACTTTTCGTTGGCCAAGAACCCACCAGGTGACCTGCAAGTAACTGTCTACAAATAATGGTCTGCTCATGCGTAGTACCGTCTAAGTGTGTTTGTTACAAATAACAAATGTATTCTGCTCTTGCGTAATATTGTAACCACACTCTTATGTAAAAAATAGCAGATCGCTTCCATGAGCTGTCAGAGAGTGATTTAAATATAAAAACAAACTTGATGATCGAATGATACAACAATATTGAACTCGGTTATCGCAAAATATTGTGATTTGTTAGTGTCCCGCAGATCAGTTATTTGCCTCAGCCTTTGGCTTCAGCAAATAATAATTATTTGATCTTCTCGCCACTGACAAATCACGATATTTTGCTCAACCTCGTCCGATAATTGTTAATTATTTGCCATTATAAATGTGCTCTTGACTATTCAGTGCAAACCAGGGTGTGAAATTGAAAATCTGGCAAAATAATAGTTTGATCCCAAACATGGACAAGGGTGATGTTGCAAAAAAGGAATATAGTATAATTCACATTGCTGTTCTTATCTGCCATATAAATTCCATATATGGCATTACTATGGTTTCCTTTATCACTGCCATGTTGCATATGTAATCTAAAACTAAGAGATAATAGGGTTATTATGTGGAGAGTCAGTTAAAGTAATCTTGAAAATGAGGGATCATGTGGTTATTATATGGGGAGTCAGTTAACATAGTATTCCCACATTATTGATATTTTGAAATTTTTGTTCCACATTAACACCATACTTAACTTAGCTAGTAATTCAAGTCTGCTATAAAACCCATATTTTGTTTTAATAAACCCAGTTACTTTCCATATATGGTCCATATATGGCACTCATTTCTCCCATATTATTGCCACTTTATCTGTTTGGCAAGGGAAGGAGGGGATTCTCTAAATTCCTATACACCCCATGAACCTGTTGGTCTACTGGTAGGTCGTGGCACAAAGTTTCCCTTACTGAGATTACATCTCCCATATCAAGCTTTTGAATTTTTGCCATGAGAATGCTGTAGGGAAGTGATTTAGGAATTGGGATGCCCTACCCAAAACAAATTTTTTCCCGTGACATCAAACCCTTTTTGGTATGCTTCCCTGTGTTTTTCATTACCAGAAACGATCTTGTCTGCCGATATTTTACCTTACTAATTACCCCACCTGCATAAAGCAGGGAAAGGGAATGAGTAAAATTTTCCCCGCTTTACTCATACACTGTACACTGATTTTTTACTTTGGCCACAGTGGCCTTTCTCATCTTTCCTGACGAGCAAACAGATAGATAGAGATAGATAGATAGAGCGTTTGTTAAAACACAAATCGCAGTCAAAAGACTGAATTACTTGTAAAAACTATTTACAATAAGTTAATAACATGTAAAATACAATGTAATATAATATCCTAAACTTAAACTTTTTTACGAAAGCTTACACATCTTAGAGTTATTAAAAGTATAAAAGTATGAACATAGTATAATACGTAGCCAAAAGTTATATTAAGATCTCAACAACTGAGAGGCGTAATGGATTATAAACGAACTTGAAAATCTCTTTGTCTTACAAAGTGGAACTCTAAATTTTCTGCTCTTCCTAGTTCTGTAGGTTATGGCATTAAGCGGCGGGAGAAGGTGATGGAGTTTGTGCCCCTTATTATCGACTATTTCCATAAACAGTTTGCGGCATAAAAGCTCCCGTCTATCATAAAAAGTGGACATGCTAGATTTAGTTAGCGCCTCACTATAGTTAAGGTCTGGATATATTATCCTTAACGACCTTTTTTGGATCCTTTCCAATTGATCCGACAAGTACGCAGGCTAACTTGAGTGAAATGACTGACAGGCATACTCTAGTACTGATCTTATGCAAGCACAATAAAATTGAAGCAGAGATATACAGTCAATATCTGCGTGCTTAAGTTGTTTTAAAAGATAAACTCTTTGTGATGCCTTTACAGTGACATTGTCAATATGATCATTCCATTTCAGATCGTCTCTAACAGTTAAGCCTAGGATTTTAGCCGACTTGACAACTTCGAACTGCTTGCCTTCAGATTCAAGGGGAGTAGAGGCACCACGTTTCTTAAAGAAGTCTATTTGCATCTCCTTACACTTAGTTGGATTTAGGCGGAATAATTTTCATCCATCCATTTGAGCACCCCATCCACTGTATTTTGCAGGGTACTTGTACTTGACTTAGGTATAACTACGGCAAGTGTGGTATCATTGGCAAACTTCCACAGGGCGCTGGTAGTACTAAGGTCATTTATCATGGCAAGAAAAAGCCATGGACCGATTTTTGTGCCCTGTGGAATGCCGGCCGGAACATTGACAAATTCCGAGAAGCAGCTGGAATCAAGTTTGATGCACTGAGATCTGTTTCGCACAAAGTCACAAATCCAATTAACAACAGTAGGCTTAACACCAACGCTGTAAAGTTTGGAGATAAACAAATTGTGATCTACAAGGTCGAACGCCTTCTTATAATCAAGAAGAGCCACCCTGACATGAGAACCTGACCCGTCCGTAGCTTCCAGCCAATGATGTAGCATTGAAATGAGTGCGAAAGTTGTGCAGGAATTTGGAATAAAGCCGTACTGGTTAGGGTCGATACACTTCAATAAAACATGCTTAAGATCTTTCTCAATAACGAAGACTTCAGTGACTTTTGAAAGAGTTGATGTGAGAGATATCGGTCTCAAATCTTTATTAAAATCCTCAATAGATTTCCCCTTAGGCAAAGGCGGAACATCAGCCAACTTCCAGACCCGTGGAACCTTGGATTCTTCAAAGGACTGATTCAGGACTTCCGTTAAGGCCGGGGCAAGAATATCCGAGTACATTTTGAGCACCCAATTTGGTAAATTGTCGGGGCCACCGGCTCGAGACACACTTATCTGCTTGAGTTTTGTTGTAACTTGGTCCACTAATACTGATATGGGCTCATCATCATCACAGGGCACAAAGAAGCATGAAGGCCCGGTTTATCTTGTTAGCTAATTCTTGGTCAGTACAGCTTGTATTAGTTCTTAAGAGGAAATGTCCACTAAAACCGAGCGAAAATAAAAAAGCTTGGCACATGATGAAAAAAACAAATTCTTCATATTTCATACAAAGATAGCCTATCATACTGTAAGAAACGTGGTGGGATTTTTTTCTTGAAAGATTTATTTTAATTCCCGAAAATGACGAAATTCTGTTCGGCCCCCGCGATCGAAGAAAACGCCACCATTTTAGCGTAAGATGCGAAATTCAAATCAATCCCCATTTGCAGTTCGCATCGCTTTTAACCTCACATTTGTGCCCAGAAACTTTTTTAATACGTGTCAACGAGTAATTCGAGGCTAAACATTTACTTCTGTGTCGAAACAGAAATTCAGGGAAAGCCGTGAAAAATTAGCAAAATTTTGCGTGGCCGAAATTCCCGGCTCGGTGCATTTTTTCAGAAGGAAATATCCATTCTCGGTAAAATAGCAAATCGCCCGAAATTTTTAGATTTAGTTAGTAGAAACGTTGGTCTTAATCTGGATATACAAATTAGCACCGGGCTTTTTATCAGCGCCGACTATCAACATCCTCAAAATCGGCAAAGTCACAGCCTTCAACTTGTGTAAATGGTGTCACGGAAGTCAAGCCGTGACTTCTGCCACTTCTTTTCAGTTGCTCATGATATCTTTCGTTTTTTAATTATTGGCGTATTATGAATGCGATTGCAAGATTTAAAGGGCTTTTTGCACTTGAACTAACATGTAGAAAACATATTTGCGTGTATATTTAATTTAAAGTGAGGAATGAAGAGCGACTTATCATTATCAATTTCACAGTAATCCTGCGCTTGTTTTTCATATTTATTTGGAAGCATCAAGCCTAAAAAATAAATTATGTGCGAAATGAAGGAAACAAAATTTACGTTGTCGTTGTGGTAAAATAAATTCTGATTTCAACTTGTTAAGGTTGAAATCAGAATTTATTAAAAACCTTAAGGATGTCACGCAAGGATTTGGACGTAATAAACCTCAGTCACGCTCTCCTAATGGAGACAAAAAATTGAGCCCTACTATTTTAAACTGTATTCCTAACTGTTTCGCGATATAAGTGAGTTCTGAATACACGAAAGTAGCATATCAGGTTCCTTCAGTAAAACGCTGCGCACGTACTAGATATTCGATTAAGTTCAACTTTGAAAAAGAATAAAATCGTCAGCGCGTAAAGAACCGTGACAAACTGAGATGCAATAACGAGGACGAGAACGGCCAACGGGAAATTTGGGGAAAAAGTTGTCAAAAAGTGCTACTAACTATATTGCACGCACAACATAAAACGTTCAAAGAGAGCAGTCATAAGACTGCGCAGAACAAAATGCTATCCCATTAATCCAGGCGATGTTACGGTTTTTGGCAATTTTAAGGATTTTAAACCCCACCAAATCGCAAGTATGAAATTCCAATGTCGCGTTTTTTAAACTCGTATACAGAACTGCGTATTGTGAAAACAATTAGCAAATGTTATCTTGAATTCCTTATCATACATTGCATTGTAAAATAATACAGAATTACGGGCAGCAAAGAAACGAAAACTTGACCAGAACTTTGAAAAGGAAATGTCGAATTCTGGTTTGGATATAATTTACTTAATCCAATACATACTACTTTAATCATAGCTGCTTACAAGTACACTTATCACTGAGCGTTTTTAATTTTTCGATGTACGGTTTCCGGCGCCTAACCTTGATGTCGTCAACAGCGATACCAAAGTGACAACACATCTCTCTTAGGAGTGGGATTGCAAGGGTGTTTAGTTTCCCTTAAGAGGACAGTTCGCAAAGGTTGAAAGAGTCAAACACAATCGGGTGCCTTGGTGTGAGATTGTCAACCACTTGGGATATCATGGTATCAATGTCAGCTTCATATCTAGCAGCTTCCATCACCTCGATTTCAGCTTCTTCGTCAGGGAGAGTTTTCTTGGACGCAAGACGTGAAAAGAATCCTCCTATTTGATTGGCTGTCAGGAAGTCGTCACTGGAACATCCTGGTACCATTGATATCTTTTGCATGCATCATAGATCGAGCCACTGATGCCGGATCAGCTTTTTGCCCTGTCATTTCTCCGAGTTTGAACTTTTTGGTAAGATATGACCGTTGTGCAACAGTGAACCTAGTACGTCGAGGTCCAGTTACCTTCAGCGCCCAGCCGATATCCAGATTTCGTGCACTTGCGTGTTTGGTAGGGACACTTAACGACGGGTACCATAGTGGCTCCTTGTCCTTCCAGTTGTTCTGCATATTGGACGGCAGCTTTTTCGTATAAGGTTTCATGCTCAAGGGTATATTGGTGCCTACCATAGTCCAAGTGACGAAGCACTGAGGAATGCCTAATGAACCTCTTTATACATCCGTTCTCCGGACAAGCAAAAAGGCTAGTCGAAGCATCTTCCCCTCCCGAGCCTGTGGATTCTTTTTCATCCCCTGAGGGCTTCGCGGAAGCAGTTTGCCCTTTTATCGATGAAAAATTACTTCGGTGTACTTGGGCTACCACAAGGGCCGGTTAAGCGCCTGAACCTTGTCCAGAAGACTGCTGTTGATACACGATCTTACCCGGACCTATTCCGTACGCCCTCCACACGCGAATCCCCTCAGCTGAATATTCTATGTTGGATAAAAGGCTTACACCATCTATCTTGAATGCTGGAGTTTCCACGCTTGTAAACGGTTCACAAAGCGTGACATTAAGTGAAGGCACTCCACCGAAAGATACCATGGCTTTGAACATCTGTTCTGGTGTCTCGATGTCATTTCCTGAATTTAGGAAGACTCTCATGTGAGACTTGATGGTCGCTGCCTTGCAGTCACACGCACCCTTTTCTCCCTGTGGATCTGAAAAGTCAAGCCTCTTGAGTACGATGCCCTCCTTTTGGCCTAATTTGCTTGAGCTAATAATGACGTGCCCGCAGTGATAGCAGCCAGCATTGTCTTGCCGATAGTAGACGGTTGTCGAGCTTGACATGATGGATTTCAGCTGCTGGATCATGTCTGCCATTACTGCGAGAACGACATTTGCTATCCTGACTGCAGGCCTTAAAAATATGGCAGAATGTCAGCATCTGTATTTCGCCATCTACTCTCGTAAACGCAACACTGATATGTCAAGGAATTCCTCGTTTTCCAAACTAGTCTGTCTGGCTCTCGCGGTACTTCCGTGGCAAATACTTCATGGCCCAGTCCTGGATGACAAGGACAGAGGATTCGTTTAGTGATTCCAGGAAGTTAATCCTTGCTGAATCTTGGTGGATTGAGCGTAAAATATGTGCCTTCCACGATACTATTTGAGCTTTTGCCTGTTTTACTAAGAAACGCATTTCTTCACAATCGTCATCTGATAAATTGCTTTCATTTTTAATGATTCTGTTGTCTATTTCATCACCATTGTTGATGCTAACAACTCGCAGCGATCGCAACAGTCGTCGTGGCTGTGTTTGCAGTCATCATAAAAAGCAGGATCTTTGCTATCACTCAATGCAAACAACCTGCAACGATCTGCCACAGTTGAACTCTCACAAACATGCACCTGCAATTGAAAACAAGACTTCTCAGTTCTCTTACTGTTTAAGGATTAAAAAACCGAAAATGAAATTATACATGCTCTATTCTTAAATCAATGGATAGCACAAAACCTACGAATGCTTCAACATCAACCTGCGCGATGTATTTGTTAATTCACTTCTTTTATTGTTTTTGTTTTGTTTTGTTTTTGTTTTTTTCATTGATTCAAAGCTACAAGTTTCTATATGCCAGAAAAGTATGATAAAACGTTTGCATGCTTCACCAGCGACACATTTTAGTTAACAGGAACCTCTAATTTTTGAGAACTTGGGGTGGATATAAGTTAAGCTTTTGAAGCAGCGTATAAATGTAAACCACTGCTCGTGACAGCATCTCCGTTTACAGCGGTTTCTCATTAGTGCGATCTAAATGATGAATGAGAAAACTTACCCTGTAATCACTTTTAAGGTAGCGTTTTGCCGCACGTAGGCCATAGGATCCTTTCGGGCTTTTTGCCATGATGTGTTTAAGGTGGCTCCCTAGAGTATTTGTGAATACCGTCATTACAGGAAAGAAACCTAGTTAATTTCTCTTGAGGGTTTCCCTGTAGAGATTTACCAGTATGGGTACCAATATAATATGGGTTATTTTTTGGGTTGTCATGGCAACATCACATCTAATGACAGGCAGATATACTCCTATTTTTTGTCTAAATTCCTTAATATTTATAGTTTTCTTCGGCGAATTTTCTTGTTCTTTGCCACATTATGGAAAGGATATTGCCTGACATTTTGAAGCGGTAAAAAGTCAAGGTCGCTGAGACGCTTTTGCCAATATTCTGTAATCTGTCTTTTCCTTTACTATATTCAGACAGATTTTAACAAATGTAGGGTAGTTGATAGGAACTGTATGTGGTTAGAACTGAGCCCAATTTAAAACAAATTTTACCCAAGGGAATGCGAGAAAATTAGCAGTTAATTTTACAGATTTGGTCACGCTGCCATCATAAAGATTGGAAGAACATACACGATTCAGGATTTACGCGCCATACCAGTGCCCAGCTTGCGCGCAGCCATAAAACTCTAGGGAGCCTCCTTAATTGAATTTTTTTGGTCTTTGGCCTTACACACGTCACCATTCCCTTGGCGCCAGTCATTCCAATTAAAATAAAATCCTTCAATGTCTTTTAGTAAAGCCACCAAAGCCACACACACTTTCCCAAGACATGGCCAAAGTATGCGCAGGAACCTCACAAAATTAGGATCTCTTGACCAAAAGTACAGACTTACCAACGACATTTCTGCAAAACTGTGTGTGAGACTTTCTTTTGTTACGCTTGAAGGGGTTGCTATGCTAGTCTCGCCAAGTAAGCTAGCTGCAAGCATCTCTCTGCAATCTCTACAAATACCTACAGATAAGACGACATATAATTATTCAGTGAGGCACGCACCATCCTC
>NC_090886.1:17620833-17635833 GCF_036669925.1 Montipora capricornis
CAGGCATGGTTATAACAGTCACATGGTCAGACAGGCCGAAACCTGGAAGGGCTGTCGGTTCTTGATAATAATCCTGTAAGTTGGTAAATATCTGGTCAAGAATGTTGTTGCCTCTCGTAGGGATCTTGACTAAAGGTTTCAGTTGATAGTTCCTAGCCTGTGCTTTAAAATTGAATTTATTGAAATTGCCAGCGACTACTATGGCATTATTAGGATACTTGACTTCAATCGTCTCAAGTGTGCACATGACATAATCACGTAACTGAGCATTGCTGGTATCGGGATTTTGATCCGGATGGTAGACAACAGCAACAATAATATTAGAAAACCCTCGCGGCAGGCGGTAAGGGCGCAGAGAAACCCAAATTACTTCATGGACGTTGCTGAACAACTCAGGGAGCAAAGAACACTGAATTGAGTTCTTGCCATATAAACAAGCCCCACCGTGATCTTGGTGTTGTCGATCCCTCTGAA
Organism: Montipora capricornis; assembly: GCF_036669925.1. Taxonomy (NCBI): domain Eukaryota; kingdom Metazoa; phylum Cnidaria; class Anthozoa; order Scleractinia; family Acroporidae; genus Montipora; species Montipora capricornis. Next base: position 17,621,308 of record NC_090886.1, read on the forward strand.
ATAACTGATATCCCGTGATGTTGATTGGATTGTCGGGGATTGTATTCTTTAGCCAGGTTTCAGTAAAGAGAGCTACGTCAATGTCCCGCTGCTTAATGGTGAAAGCTATCTCGTCTATCTTTGGCGCCAAGGACATGGGATTGCTGAGCAGAAGCAAAGGTACAAAATGCGGCCTTTCCCGAGAGACAACAATAGGTTGGTGCGATGTTGAACATATTTTGATACATCAGACATCTTGCCATATTTAGAAATAGTGGAGAAGATGCCATCCAGCATAGGGCCCCTGTTCTCACCTGACCCTCCATTTACCTCTGCTGCAGCAACGAGGGTTTCTAGCTGTCGTCTGTGGGCACTTCTCCTTGGCAAGGCTAGACCTCCTTCACTGCAAAGTTGAGTTGGACTTCTCTTTATTATGGTGGAAGTGTTCTGCATTACTTGAAGTGTTGTTTTTCATTGTCGTGGTACGTCAGCTTGGAATTCATTCAAAGTTTCTTGTATATTATCATGCTGTGGGATAGAAATAAATAAGTATGCCAAGTCAAATCTTCCGTTGATCAGACTATCTTTAAATAATTAAATTAATTAATTTAAAAAAAGAGAAAGAAAAGAAAAGAAATAGTAATCAGTCTTAATTTTCAGAACACGATTCTAATAGTTCTTAAGGGTTTTTCGGCTTATCATAACAATGTTTTAAAATTAATGGGACTAATTTTTAATTATTAAGTGTGTCACCAAAAACCAGAAATGAATAAAACTTAAAACTTACTTTGTTCTTTAGCCACTGAATTTGTTTCTGTAGGCGACAAAGCTATTTTCAGCTCGAATAGTAGCCCTTCTACTGGCTAGTTTACCAATCAGAAAGCGATCCTTCTGTAAACAGTTCAATGAACGTCAAGGATTTCTCCGGCTCTTGCTTCCCATGCCAGAATACATGCCGACTGCAACAAATTGAGGGTCTCCGGTAAAAAACTGAAACGATAGAACCACAGTTCAGATTCATTTCTGTTATTATTGTCAGATAAAACGATAAAACACGGTCTCTTTCTCTGCGAACATTTGCTCCAAAAACTCTCAATTTTTCAGGCTGCCTACCATTTCCCTCCCAACGCGAGCAAGCCAAGACTTGGTTTTGGTTGTTAATCGGTATCATTCTTTGCCTCCATGGCAAACCGCATATCAAAACAAAGCTTGGAGTCCATAGAATTTTGTTCTTTGGCGCTAAAAGCCATTTTCGGCTCCAGTCTTCCACAAACAGAAGAAATCAGACGATGTCCATACCCCTTGGTCAAACAGCGAACAGCCAAGTGTAAATTTCATGTTAGAGGACTGGACACTAAGGACATCTGTATGGCCCAATTCAGATCGAAAATTGCCTAGCATGTAATGTTATTGTTAAAATTGAACGTCTAGTAGGTTTAGACTAAAATGATTAATTTATTCTCTCTCCATGTTTGAAATCTAGAACTGGTAATTGTAATTCGTAAACATTATATACTTGTCAAATATAGTCGGCTGGGCTCTATCACAGGTGATATAGCATACAATATTCTATCGATTATGTCCAGGAATCATCTTCTCAAAATGGTCCAGGAAATAGGTGTTCGCAAATATAACAGGAAAACTACTAGTTACAAACACCATTAGTTAAAGGCCAATGGGTATACTAATTACATGATATATTTTATCGTAAATTAAAGGATTAAAATGGTTTTCTTTAGATAATGCTATTAGATTTCGACTTGAATTTCTTTTCATAAATCAGTTTTATTTAATCGCAATGATAACTCGAGTTGCATGATGTAAAGTAGCTAATAAATATATCGTTGCTGTTACTAGCTGTTGTTGTGGTGAATCTATTAAGCCCCACGGTCCCTTCATCTAGCTGGGCAATACCCTTATCACACAACATAAGCGTGTGTCTTATTCCAATCCCATGATGGCTAAAAGAACTGCTTAAGACTGCATTCATTTTTAGGTATAGAGCGAGCTTCAATTGAATGTCATAAAACCAAAACAAAAGAAATTACATTGGCCTTTCACAAAGGACACAGACAATCGAGCGAACCAATCAAAACTCGAAGTGATTACCCATAGAGGACACAAATCGCGGGGAAAAAGAGCGCAAGAGCCACGATTGGTTTTGGTTCTACTTCTCATTACTTGAAAAGGTGGCGCGAGATTTTTCCAACCACCAAGGGAGTAGGCGTTAACCCGCCACTGCACCAACCCTCTACCGGTCAAGCATCTAATCACAATCCAAGATGGCGCCATCGAAAACCTGATTTAACTAGTGTTCTGTGCCAAAATAACGCCTGCGTTGCAGGCAACTGTCGAACACCTTTGAATATGACTTTCGGTGGGAGTTTTTTGCTGTTCACTTTCACTTGAAGTCTGAAGTCTGAACTCTGACTATTTATTAAGTCGGAAGGTTCAATTAAAAGTGTGCATTGTGTGTTTATCATTTCAGGTGTCAACTTTTAGCTTTTGTTTTTATGTATATCATTAAATGCGTAACTTTTTCACTTTGTTTACGTTAACAAAAAGAGTTTGCATGCACATTGTGTAAGGATAATTGTTCTTAAATTCATCACATCTTTTTGATAACTCTCGATTTTTTGGTGCGTCTTATAACCGAGTATTTGCGTGTAATTTTCAGTTTGAGAACTTAGCTTGATTAACCGAGTGCGCCTTATAACCGAATAACTCTGTATATATATTTTTAAAAATTTTGTTTTGGAGGGAAGGGAAAAAAAGCTTTAGCTAAAGCGATGAAGCGAATCAGTATTGGGAATAGTATTTAAAACAAAATTTAAAACAATTAGAGAATTCAAGCACGGGTTTGATATTTACGGTCATTATGGGGGTTGAAGAGCCTCATAATAAGTATTCATATCAAACTGGTGCTTGATAATAAATCCAATACTACAATGCTGAACACAAGCGAATACAAGCAAAGAAAACTATATGTTTAAATATTTGCATAATCAAATTGAAGAATCACCATAGCGTGAAATTCTCGGAAATAAAGAAAGGGGGTTTCCCCATGAAAATAATCTCATAAATATATTCAAGTCAGTTTTAACCAATCACAACTTCCATTTTTTTTACCAAAAATTGTTTCTCAAATGAATGTTATTTCCAAATTGGTTTCTATTTTGGAAGTGACTTTGGAAGATACAAGCAGTGTGTTTATTACTAGTGGATTAACAACTGAATCACAAGAATAGTTAATTAGTAAACTTTATGAGTAAATTTTATAAGTAAACTTTGTAAGTAAAGTTGAAGTTTGTTTAAGTATTTGCATAATCAAATGGAAGAATCACAAAGCGTGACATTATCTACAACTAAAAGTAAAGTTAAAGTTAAAAGTTGTGCATTTATATAGCGCCCTTATCACTAACGTCTCAAGGGCGCTTTACAATGATCAATTTACCCCAACGGACTGAAAGCATATACAGGCGCAAATTGCAGCCGCTTCTAAGCAGTCCATGCATGCTGGTACTCATTTCACCGACCTCGGAAGGATGGAAAGCTGAGTGAACTTTAGCGGGAAAGAAGGTCGCCAAATATTCCAGTCTCGGCAGAACCGGGAATGGAACCCGGGACCTTAGGGTTGGAAGGCAGAGATCTTACCACTGCGCCAACCCCTCCGCTCTAAATAAACGGTTTTTTTCCTACAGTTTTTTAACAAATCAGAAATGTACCCACAAATTTATATTCTATATTTAATTCCAAAAGTGGGAACAAATATTGATATAAAAATTATAATTACATTATAATAATATAATGTGTATAGCAAAAGAGTTTCATAAACCAAAATATAGAGAATTTCTTTCAAAGAAATTATTTTGTGAATTTTGTGAATATTATTATAAAGGTAATATACAAAATAATGATTTTATAATGGTTTGTTGTTTTTAAAATAATAAAAAAGTACCAATGAAATTTTAATTTAATGTAGCATTAAAATGCTCATATGAGTTGTGAAAAATTGCATTATGATGAACTTTTTAAAAAAGAGTATAGTTTTTGCCCTTTTTGTTGTGTTCAAACACGGAAAATAGACAATAAAAATATTAAAATAACACATTGCTGTGGACAAGAAATATCTGAAATACATTATCAAATGATTTGTATTATATGTGGTCTGATATAATGTGAAATTTATAAAAATAATTACATCGATTTTTATGAAAATATGTATAAGATAAGGAAAGAATCAGTTTATATCAGAAAATATCACATTATTAATGTCCTTGATGAAATCAGCCTTTCAAATGAATAACCCATTTCATCATTTCTTTGTTTTTAATAATGTTTTAACAAATAATAACGTTCTACCACAAATAAAAAACAGAAACGATTGATATCAATTAAATATATTATTCATAGTTTGTTTCTTCAATGGGGGATTGATTTTGAAATTAAAATTACTAAATCCAAAATAAATTCGCATGATTATGAGAAATAATGGAATAAGCTTTTAAGAGTCAATGTCACTAATTTTCAACCGGGCCATGCAATAGCGAAAAAACGAAAAATCTGAAAAAAATTCTCAAGATAGCCCTTGGTGAACTATTGCTAGAAACACAGATTTTACCTCGATCCGATAAATATTTTGGACGTACGGAGATAAACCTGGTTTCGCAGCTCTCAGGCCTGGTTTTAGGCGTCTGATACCACACACCGCTGAGACCTCCTTTGAAAATTAAAACACCTTTTTTACGAAACAGAAAGGAACTAATCAAATAAGGCAGACAATAATACACATTTTGAGTGGTTATTTTCTCAGTTTAAATTAAAACTGAATTTTTGACAAACTTTCCAGTATTTACAAAAATTCGAGCGATTTCTCGCTGCGCAAAATTCACAAAATTAAGGGCCTAAAATCATTGACTGGTACCTCGCCTGGTGTATCGAGGCTTATTCCACGTGAAAGAGCCCTGTTTTTTCTTTCAAAATCCATTTTCAAAACCATGGGCTACTTAAAATACAATTTTTGAGATCGAAAAATACACGTAATAGTTTCGTGAAATTTGAGCTCTTTTGATAATGGCGTACCGGTGTCGAAAGGTCACATAAACATAACAGCAATATATTTTCGAAACTCAGCGCTTAGTAATATTTGCTATCACTCACAAACTACTGTTTACAAGACTATTCTGCTTGATTGGTATAACTTGTAAGGAATATTTGAAAGTTTGGCTTTTTTTTAGACCTCGAGTTGTAACGGGTAAAAGGGTGTCAAGGTCAAAGCAGTCTAAATGAAATCAAATCGGAACATTTGTCATTCCAACATGGCTTTCTAACACTTAAAATGAGAATAGCATCTTTCGTACCTTGTATTAGGCTTGAAAAATCTGTCGCTAGATCAGTATTCTCGACCGTTACAGAATTCACTGTCAACGGCAGAAATATATGCGTTACAGTCTTTGTTACAAGAGACCGCTGACAGAAACTTTGATTGTGGGCGCGATATTGTTTTTCTGTCGCTTCATATCCGACCCTAAATTACGATTTTGGTTGTAGAATACAAATAAAAAAAAATCTGGCATTCTCGATTATTTATAACTTGAACAAAACGCACTTAATAAATTATAGAGGAACGGAATAAACGGTACAAGAGATGGAATAATTCCGGTTGGAAGAACATCAGTATAAGTTTGTATGAAAACAAAATATAACAGATGGAACAATTAACATTATCAGAGGATATTTTACATTCCGATAACATCCCAAGCACTCTTTAGACCTTAGTGCAAGAGCAGGACCCTACAAGATCCGAGAGAAAAGTAATGTATGGCGCTTTTCGCTTTGATTGTTGTTCCTCTATGTTCATGTTGTAGTAGCTGCAGATAAGCCTCAGTTGTGCGACACTGAGCTTGGTCAGCTTGTTGCTGCTGTACAAGGAACATACGTTCAGCGTGTCATAGACAATGGGGTGCAACAGCTCACATTGGCGAAGGACAGCTAGGCGGACAGACGAGTAAGCCTCCTGCTCTTGGGCCGCCTGGCAATCGTTATTGTCGATGGAGTCATGCCCTGACTGAGTGGTAGCTGCGTGCTTCAATTTTGCAGCAGTACGTGAAAAGTAGCTTTGAATCTGCTGTACAGTCAAGAACTCTTCCACGTGAAAGCAACGCTCACCATTGTCCCTTCTAGCATAGCGCATGTCCTGTGACACCTTCTCAGGGTCGGCTTTAAGGCCACTCTCCTGTCCAATCTGGAACTTGTTATCGAGGTACTGACGCTGATTCTGGTTAAAACGGGTGGACTTTTACGCACCTTTTAGAGCCCAGCCTTGCACCAAGGGAGATTCTGAAGAGACTTCAGTGGTGGTTGGGGCAGCTAGTGTTGGCTGAGTAGTGAGACCCTCTTGAACTTTCTCAGCGTACGCCAATTTAGCGGTATCTAAAAGGGTATACTTCTCTGAAACGAGCTCGCACTTCCCGAAGAGCAAATGGCGCTCCAGGTTGTGGTACTTCTGATAGGTGCGTATGCATCCCTCAACAGGACATGACAACAACGAGCTAGCATCCGCCCCTTCGCCATCCTCTTCTGCCTCCTCGTCCACGCCGTCACCTGTGTCCTCTTCACCTTCAACGTGTTCAGGCTTCTTGGATGGTTCGCACTTTCCTCTAGAACATGGCGCAAACCCACCCTTGGACACCTTAGCCTTCCATCCTTCCTCTAAATGCGTTGAAACTAAATCATGTACATAAGAAAATGAAATTAATAGTATCTTAATTAAGAGTTGAGTAAAATATTCATGAAGAACCAACAAACAATCAAAATTACGTTGAGAAAATGACTTTCATCCTAGGATGAAAAATGACTGAGATCTGGGGGAGGGGGAAGGAGAAGGATGGCTGAAAGGCGAGTATAAGCTGAAGTTTTGTCGTATCAGAAAAGAAGTCGCACGAATTAATTCATCGTGCAGTACTGAACACATCGCAAATAGGGAATCGTTAATGGAAAAGCCAGCCATTTTTAATTTGACCCTATTGACTCATTAGTATTTTAGCTAATATTTGAAATATCGTAGGTGTCCCCAATTTAACAGGGGGATTCTGCTGCCATAGATGTTTTTTGTTCAGTTGTAGCGGTTACCTTGTAATTGAGACCATGGGATACTTTTTCCCTTCCTGATGTTGTATGCTTTCCAAACTGTGACACAGTCCTCCTGGTAGAGTAAGTTGTTAAAGCTACTGATTCCCTCCCAGCAGCCTGTCATCTCCTGTTGTGGCTTCTCGAGGAAGTCAGTGACTAAGGTTACACGAACCCCATTAATCCCTCCATGAGACAGCATGGCTTCTTTAAAGTCGTGCGCTGTCAGCACATCGTGGCCTTCGTTAATGTATTGTCGCACGTGAGTCTTGATGGTAGCGGCTTTCCTGTCGCAAGGGCCTTTGCCTCCTTGAGGGTCACTGAAGTCGACCCTTTTGACATGGATTCCAGTTGCCGTCCCCATAAGACGGCACGCTGATAGCATTGCCACACTGTGGTAGCACCCAGCGTTGTCTTGTCTAAGTGCCGCAAACTTTATCTCGGGATGTTCAACTTTCAGTGACCTCAGTGTGTGTTGGAGAACTCGGACAACAGCATGGGCGTCCTGGCTGCACTCTTCTAAAATGTGGACAAAGGTCTGCTGCTCCAGTTGACCGGCCAACCTCCGAACTACTACGCTGACATGCCACGAGATACCCCTCTTGCCGAACCAGTCAGCTTGAGTCTCCCGGTATCTTTGTGGTAGCCACTTCATAGCCCAGTCCTGGGTTATTAGTACCGATGACTCATCTAGACTTACTAGAGCAGTGATTCTTGCCTTGTCTTGTTGCAAAGACCGAAGTTGGTGCGCTTTCCAAGACTCTATGGCCTGCACTGCAAGGCGGAAAGTATACTGCATGTCATCCCGTTCATCTTCCGGTAGTGGGGACTCTGCTACAACATTTTCAATCTGCCTTAGAGCACCCTTAAGCACCTCACACGAGGGGCACCTGTCTTCATGGCTGTGGCCACAATCCGATCGAAAAGCTTGATCTTTGGGGTCGCTTAGGGCGTAACTGCTACAGTGGTCGGGTGTGGTTGCATGAGTTGAAACATGTACCTGCAGCAAAAGGGTATGTCAGTGTATGTTGATAACAAATTACGCCATCTTCATATATAGCATCATGCAAAGAATAAATAAATAAACCTATCATAACGATATCTACAAACAAGATTAAAAGAAAAAGATAACCTCCTTACTGACTGACTGACTGACTAGCTGAGAAGCTAACTTTCAATAAACCCTACATTTCTTAGATTTTGAATATTTTGGCCGTTGCTTTTCATTGTATACCCCCTCCCTCTGCACGAATAGCGGAATCCCTGCCCATAGCATTCAAGGCAGGTTTAAAGTCATGTCAGTACAGGTCTATTATGGTAATGAGTGCGGGTCTTTTTCTACGCCTGACTATCACATCGCTCAAATTCTTCCTCAAAATACATACGCATAAGTACACACTTACGAAGTATTTTTACGGAAAGTTTGTACACGGATTATAAGGCTATAATATCGCCCTCCTCCATACCTTATAATCGCCTTTGATGTACTGCTTAGCTTCCTTCAGCACCTTCTGCAAGCGGCTTACCCATACCCTGTCATCATTACTCAGCTTTAGTACCATTTCAATCAGTTCGTCGAAAGCCTTTCCGCCGTCTGCCGCTATGTAATCGAGCCCCTGAAGTGATTTTCGTACCGTTGCAGCACAAGAGGACAAGACACGCAGCATGGTTGATCTGCTGAATGGCGTAAAGTTGACTTCCTTACAGTATTGCGTATACTGTGCCACAATTCGCTCTGGTATCATTGTTCTTATGAGATTTGGCGTTTCTAGAAGACTTCCATCTGCCAGGGAAAGTAGTCTTTGGCCAAAAGGCAGGTCTATTACTACGTGTGGACTGGTGATAAATTCTAGGAAGTGGTCCAGTTGAGCATAGTTAACACGCATACGAGGGCTCTTGGACAGGAGTACAGCCGAGCCACACCCGTATTTTTTTCCGTGTTCTCGTGCGGTCTTCACTCGATATTCCGTGATACCCGGTAGGTATCGCCGGATAAGACTGTATGGCACAAGGTCGGCCATGACGGAGAGAACTTGTCGTCGCGTGTCCCAGCTGGATGCATTTTGGTATGCCTCTGCAAGGGACTTCAGATATTTGTCATCAGCAGGGTGGGGTTCAGACAATACACCCAAAGCACTCTCAACTTCACCAGACTCTTTCAATGCTTCCCACAGGCCACCAGCGTCATCTGGAATAATCACTTCCAGTGCTGCCACGACGGCGTCTCTTGCTTTAGTGACGTATACATGCCTTGTCCTACCTAACATGTTAGCCCAAGGTTTCCACTGTTGTGTTAAGGTAGACTTTCCGCTGATAGCCAAGAATTCGTTAAGCTTCGTTCGGCGAAGACTGAGGTTCCCGCTGCTTCTGCTATCACTTGAAAGTTCACTGCCACTCGTTTCCGTTTGAGACGGGACATACAGACTTGTGTTGTTTGATGCGATCATGATACTTTCAATCGCCTGACACAGCACATCTGTACTGCTACTTTCATCCGCGTTATCCTATAATGTTATAAAGATGACAAATGAGTAAATATCATATCACTGTAGTCTGTGCTACCAGCAATTTAAATGTTGTGTCCCAGTCTTCAATAGCATTTCCCCATTTTTTCAAAGCTAAACGCAAAAGCTATCTCGGAAAGCAAACCTTTTGTATACAACGCACTTAAGTTAGAGTCTAGATATGGTATTTTATTAAAAACTGGATCATTGGATAATGCAATTCGAGAGTTTTGATTGGCTAAGCCATCATGGGTTATGAGCCATTATACCATGAACTACAGACACGGCAAGCATACGCGTGATATTTTGGGCCTTTTTATTTCTATTGTAGTCTAGTTTTCTATATTTTGGGGGCGCTTTTAATAAAACAATTATTCTATTCGCGCTTGTTGGATATGAGAGTGGTTATAGCCAACTCGGCGCTACGCGCCTCGTTGGCTATTTACCATCTCATATCCAACGCGCGCTCATGGAATAATTGTTAATTAACCATCTGTATTTCCAGCAACTGCGCAGAAAGTAAAAATTAACTATATTTGACAATTATTCACCGCAGGCGAGGTAAACATTGGTGAATCAAAACACGGCAAAGCTTGCATATTGCTGCAAACAATAAAACAAGTATAATATTTATACATTACAGCACTGAAAATTAATGGCTTTCGCGTATAATCTGCAGCAAGCGGAAATTTAGACTGCCTCTTATCGCTCTACACAGTACAAGCTGTAAGAAGAAACAGTCATCTCACTACAAGATTACTATGACTAAAACTCACACTAGAGTACTTACGAGATCCGATAGGAACTACAGTTGACGTCATCTTGTAGATAACTTTCGACTGGACAAATGTTATACTCCGATCTCCTTTCATTTGCGTTGCCTGATGAGGTGCCCAACTTGGCGGAACAGAACAGAATCGCTTTCGGCAATGCCAGCGTATGCCAAATGCATCCCGATGTTTTGGACAAATAGAGATGTTAAGGTGGCTTTCGCTGATGTCAAATATACCTAAAAAAAGAAGGAGTGGTCAGATCTAGACAAACTCAGTTCGATTATCCTTCGTTAGCTTAAAAATACACTTTTTTAATAAGAATATATTTTACAGGAATATCAAGGCTGAAATGTGCGAAATTTTAAGCATACTTCAAGAATAAACTCGAGGGTGAGATTTTGAAAAGAATATAATTTTGTGATTGAAAATTTATATAAGTCTTCCTGTATGTAAACGGCAAATTTAGCGCCAAAAAGCAACCAAAACAGCACTAGCCGTTAAAAGAAAGATTACAATTACCCATAGCAATTTTAGTAATTTTCAAGGTAGGTATTTGTAAAGCGCTTTGCAAGTTGTTGACGTAGAAACAACAAATTGCTGACATGGTTACGACCAGAATCTTTTGAATATTAACGCTCTATTTGCGATGTGGATTTCGTAGGTAGTACAAACGCGCCATGGAAGTCAGTGACACATGTAAGAAAAAAAACGCTCATAATACATAATGCCCACTCAAAGAGTGTTTTCGTTCATATTTAGTCCAAGCATTAGAATCTGTAGGCGTGGCCAGGGTCCACCAGGGGGCTTCGGCGTGGACTTTTCAGGTGGTTGAGCTATTACGGTATGTTTACACCAAAATAAGCTTGATCAAAAAATGTGCTATACCCTGCAGTGTTTCAAATTAGGGTTATGATTACTTCTTTTAGGTATCTCGTTACATCATTAACCACCAGCACCCTCCCCCCCCCCCCCACCCAACCCCCTAATATACACACTACACTGTCTAACTCTGGCTTGAGCAAAAAGCCTACCAAATTCACATTTACAAAGATCTGTGTTAATGCATACCTGCCCTGGCAAGAAGAAGTTCTGCCTCAGTCTTTACTGTTGAATCCGCAAAACCAGCGCCAAAAGACCTCAGGTGACTTCTTATGTCCTTGTCACATTTTGCGATTGCCCTACATAGAGAGCTACCTGGATTGTCTGCGCTAGCTCCGCATTGTCCGCCAACTTGAGTAGCATATTCACACAATGCCATTCCCGAGACGAGTTTCAACACATTTACTGAAAACACGATATCACGGTATTTCTCTTGTTGAAAGTCCAATGCGAATTTAACAACAAACAACAAACGCAGCGCAACAGACGCCTCTGTAGCATACTAAATTCAGTGACGCGAGTATTTTTCGATATCATGATCCAAATAAGGTAAAGTAAAAGAAGTTCAAAATGACAGAGTATTTAATCTAATAAATACCGAAACAAATAAGATTATGTTTTGTCACCATATAAGGAAATGTTTAGTTTCTCTCCGACCGTCCGAGCCCTACTTAGTTTTCTTTTCTTTGAAAACAACAGTAACGTCTTTCAGAGTAATAGCAGCTCGTGTCAAATTTATATTTATTCAAAATATTTCTTTAAATTCCTTAGCGTGATCGACCTTATAGTTCTTTGACCAGCGGTCTCCTTGTGAATTGTAACGCAATTGACTGTTATCAGTTGCATTTGACCAAACTTTGAATTCGCTACGAAGTCCAGGTTTCTTCAGTATCCAGAAAGCCCGCTGAAAGGTATGAGGAGCCATCCATTTCAAGTTGCCGTGTGTGTTTGAGACAAATTTCTGTCTAGAAAATGTTTTGATTTGATTTGACAATGAGTGCCTCACCTTCAACCTTTGACAAACTTTACGTGACCCGTGTACACTTGAGAACTCGAGATCAAAATAAACGACCAGATTCTCTAATTTTTCCTCAATAGAGATGGCAAATTACGCAAATTAGTCTTTTAAACATTAGTTTGTGAGTGATAGCAGATAATATTAAATCGCTAACTTCCAAAAATATATTGTCGTTATGTTTATGTGACCTTTCGACATCGGTACGCCATTATCAAAAGAGCTCAAATTCACGAAACTATTGCGTGTATTTTTCGATCTCAAAACTTGTATTTTAAGTAGCCCATGGTTTTGAAAATGGATTTTGCAAGAACAAATAATGCTCTTTCACGTGGAATAAGCCTCGATACACCAGGCGAGGTACCAGTCAATGATTTTAGGCCCTTAATTTTGTGAATTTTGCGCAGCGAGAAATCGCTCGAATTTTTGTAAATACTGGAAAGTTTGTCAAAAATTCAGTTTTAATTAAAACTGAGAAAATAACCACTCAAAATGTGTATTATTGTCTGCCTTATTTGATTAGTTCCTTTCTGTTTCGTAAAAAAGGTGTTTTAATTTTCAAAGAAGGTCTCAGTGGTGTGCGGTATCAGACGCCTAAAACCAGGCCTGAGAGCTGCGAAACCAAGTTTATCTCCGTACGTCCAAAATATTTATCGGATCGAGGTACAATCTATATTTTTAGCAATAGTTCACCAAGGGCTATCTTGAGAATTTTTTTCAGATTTTTCGTTTTTTCGCTATTGCATGGCCCGGTTGAAAATTAGTGACATTGACTCTTAAAAACTGATTTATAATCAGGTGGTTCCATGGTAAAATATGAAAATGTTACACTGGTTAAAAAATAATATATAGATTTAGCCAAGCCTAAAGGCGGAGCTGCCGCCTTGTTTATTCTTACTGGCTGTAGGATTAGTGAAAATAAAAGGCTTTGGAACTGTCCGCCTTTTGGTTTTCCCGAATATTGCTTAATTATGTCATTTTATTCACTGACTAACTAGTGAATTCCACGGTTAATTTCACCTGAAAAACCGACTGATCGCATGAATCATGAAGGGATTTTAAAGCCAAACAAACCAGCAACAGATCGATTATTTCCGTCCAAAAAGAGTACAGATGATTGTTATTTAATTCCAGTTAACAATAAAAATTCGAGTTTCATTCCTGAACAAAGGAAAAAACGACTAAACCACGTTTTAGAAATATGCATCCACTTGAAATAACTCATCTGTAAAAATAACAAACTTCTTCCACCAACTTTAAGCTATTACTGCTGTACCGTTTTGTCGTTCTCATTCTCGTTCTCGTTCTCGTACTCTCTTCTTTCGTTTCTGTTCTTCTGTCATAGGCCGTCCAGGCATCTTGCAACCTTAATAGATTCAAAATTAAAAATCTTAAGACATACCAAAAACTGCAATTCAGAGCAAAAAGCAGCCCTAAACAAACTAAAGCATAGACTGTCAAGAACTTTTGTTGACGTAGCATGGCTGTGTAGCCGCATCGAGCCACAGAAAGAGCGCGAAAAATTAAGCCTCGTTTAGGTGTGAGTGTGAGTGTCTGACCTTGCTTGACCCTGCGATCCAATCAACAACCAGTCCCTGGTCAGCGGTCAACTTAAAAAAAAAACAGCTGACCTCGATAAGATCTAACTTGAGCCCGAGATATGGTCACATAATACTGGTCAGCGGATACCTTGTTTTGACAGGTGTCAATTGACCATAGCATTGATGTCAAATATCAAAGATGTATGCTTTAAACGCTACAGTGTCAACTGGAGTATTGCCTCCTCGATGAGCTCTAAACTTGAGCCTGTGATATGGTTACGTGATACTGGTCACATTGGCATAGATGGAGGGGCAGACGGATGGACGGATGGAGGTACGTACGTTCATGACGTCATAGCTATAAAACCAAATTTTCTCGCATCGATGGGTTACCATATTTTCTTAACAATGTTGCTCCGCGTGCGCGCCCCAGGAGCTCCACTATTATTAAAAGCAAGATCTTGAAATCCCAACGTTTCGGCTACTAACGTAAGCCTTCTTCAGGGGTAATAAAAATATACAACAAAGTGACAACTGTATTTAAAATCACGTAGATCCTAATAAAAAACAGAATATATTATAAAATCAGTTCTTATCCAATAACGCCAAGGCCCCTGTGGCTGCCTCGTACGCACACCTGGCGTCCCAAGGAGTTTCAAGAAATCCAGAGGTCGTTGTTATTCACAAGATAAAAAAAACCATTTATT
>NC_090886.1:17643333-17648333 GCF_036669925.1 Montipora capricornis
GAAGGCAGTGAGATCATCTGCATATTGGACAATTTTCCATTCCTCTAAGTTTAATTTAATTCCTTTAATATCAGTACTAATTCGGATTGCAGCAGCTAAAGTCTCAATTGCGATCACAAATAGATATGGCGACAGAGGGTCCCCTTGCCTAACACCTCTGCTTAACTCAAAATTAGCAGAAAAAGATCCATTGTTTATGATGCAACTGGATACATTATTATAAAAAAGTTTTTACCCATCTTACAAGACTATGACGAAAGCCGAAAATTTCTAAACATTTAAACATAAAATTCCATTCAAGGCTGTCGAATGCCTTTTCAAAATCTATAAATAATAGTATACCCTGAATATTGAATGTTTTAGTGTATTCCATGATATCTAGAATTGATCTAGCTGCTTCCCCTTATGTATCGACCTGAAACATATCCAGTCTGATTGCTGTGAATTATCTCTGGTAAAATTTTAGTTATTCGTGTTGCTATCACTTTAGATGCTATTTTAGTGTCAACATTAGTGAGCGAAATCGGTCTCCAATTCTCAAGATGGGTTCTGTCTTTACCTGTTTTTTAGATAAGTGTAATGACACCTTGCCTTTGTGAGTTTGACATTTCTCCCTCTTCATAAGTCTCATTAAAGCTTTCGACCACCATTTTACCATTTGACGACCAAAATACATGATAGAATTAAATTGGTAGACCATCATTTCCAGGCGTTTTACCTAGTTGGAATGTTTTAATAATGTTTTGACATTCTTCCATTGTTATTTTTCCTTCTCATTTCTCACTTGCTTCAATTGATAACTTTGATAAATTTGGATTTTCAAAGAATAATGCTGCATCTGGAGTGTCTAACTTTGTTTTAGAACTGCCGTACAGCTTAGTGTAGAATTGCTTTTGTGCGTTCATTATCGAGGGTGGATAGGTAGAGATAACTCCACTAATGTGTAATTTTCTAATGTGTTTCTTAATATGGTTACGTTTCTCCAAATTTAAAAAATATTTACTGTTCTTTTCTTCGTGTTCGTGTCATCGTGCCCTTGCCTGTATAATTAAACCCTCAACTTTTTTGTCATACATTAATTCAAGTTCGCTTACTCAAAATATATCATGCTTGAATAGCTGCATCAACACTCTTCTTCTCGCTAACTGGGCTGCAATTTATCATATGAACAGAAGCCAATTTTTATTCCAGCATCCAAGCCAGCCCGGTCAACCAGGCTCATACGAAGAGGCCCTCAGAAAAACATGTAATTTGATGCACGCTCAATTTTCCTATTGGCCACAAATGTCCCATAAACACAAAATACCTGGTACGTTTTTATCCTTAGGGTTAGCATCATTGTTCAGGTTAAAGTTTTTGCATTTACATTTGATTTACTTTTCTTAACTTGAGAAGTAGGGATGTCTTTTGTCAGTTAAGTAAACTAAACTTGGAGTTCAATTCAATCTTGACTGTATTCAGACCATTCATACATCAATAACTTGATGTCCAATCTATACCGAAGTACAATAATATTGTTCATATACAGTTTATATTTTCCAGTGCTGCACAAATCAGCATTGAATCAGCAGCACAGTTAATTACAGTAAGACGGTGTCATTTGAAGTAGCGTATCACTTTACAAACAATGAAACATTCATTATTGTCAATATTATCAATACACGTCACTAGTGTAATGACATCTGTGTAGTATATTAATGAGAGTTCATGCATCCTGTTAAAAATGTGAAGTGATATTATCAATGACATATAAATGGGAGAAATACATTCATGTTTTGGCATCTTCAAAAACGAATATTGTGCACGCCACCATTGAGACATCGCCGTAGGCACATCGGATGCCTCTTTCACATTCAGAGCCAATTCTAAAATCTCTTAAATTATTAAAATTTCGTGATATAATTATCTCTGAAAAATGCATGGGGACCCCCAGTTTTTTTTTGGATTCCAAGAGCATTTGCTAAGTTCTGCTTTCTCCGCATAAATTTAAACCGCACAAAAATTTCCCTGCATTACTAAGCACTACCTATAGGAAATCCGAGCATCTGGAGATGCGCAGAACGTATGCGCAATAACAATAGTAGGCACCGTCCTTAAATGGAATGGCCCCTGCCATGTATAATGCTTCAGTGTTCAAATTTCGCTCCACGATTTTACAAAAAAATGACGATCTGTGCTGCCCAACCACTGGATCCCTAAAGGTGCAAATTAATTTTAGGTATCTAAGTTGCTTTTTCTCTGCCATTGTCATTTTTTATCTCAAAGTTTTTCCTCGACAAAACCGTGAACATCAGTGAAGATCGCCACCATATTTACCTTTTGGGACAACCTCTGACCAAATTTAATAATAGCACTTGTGAGGCAAAGTTGACAGCTGGGTGGGAGGAGTGTGTCTGTGAGGTTTTTGAATTTTATTGCAATAAGAGTTCTCAAATTTAGAATTCTTCCATGCTAACCTGCACACAACTGCAAAACATCTCGTAACAGCACCTCGTCTTAGGACCCCCTAAACATTCCCGTCATCAACACTAACATGCACCCACTCAACAATATCATGCCTATGGGTCTGGCCTGTTCCCTCTCGCAGAAAAGACGAGCGTGCTATCAGATTGGTTGACGAATCCGTGGTGACAAAAGTAAATGTTTATTTTTATATGCTATACCAGGAGTTGTTTAGCCCTGATTTTACCCTTAGGTGTGAGCCGATCTCTCGGAGGCTTTGGTAAGCCCCAAAATTACCTAACCGAGTTCTTCATAGCTTTACCCCAATTAGTCCTTGTTCCTTTGAGGGGAGGGGTGAGAAGGACGCTGACCTCTGGCATTCACAACTCTGAAGCAGTTCAGCAAACGATCAGCAAATTTCGTGACATTTCCTAAAATTTCAATAGAATTTTGGCGTATCTAAACTTGTTTATATATGATTGACATTTTCACGGGAACCACGTTTTGGAAATCGGACTTGATGTTTGCAAAAATCGGAGTTTATGTTTGGGAAAGTTGGAGATTGTTTTTGGAAAATCTGACTTTGTGTTTGCGAATATCGGAGTTTATGTTTGGGAAAATCGCAGTTTCTTTTTGGAAAATCGGACTTTGCTTTTGGAAATTCAGTTTGTGTTTGCGAAAATCGGAGTTTATGTTTGGTAAAGGGAGTGTGTTTTTGGAAAATTTCTACATATATCCTGCACATAATGTTTTTTGCTGTTTGCAACCTAGTTGGAACGTGATTTTTCCCTTGAGATCAGGGACAAAAGAAATTCCTTTTGCCGTGATCTTGTCCAATCTCTCCAATAAAGTCTGTGTGATCAAACGAAACTGTCGAAGGAAATAAAGAAAGTTGAAAAATAAAAATTGTTTAAAAAATAGGCTTGAGTCCTTGGACGATAAGTTGAATGTGGTCAGTTTGCAAGTTGCCTACGGTTGGCGTGCCTGAAATATGAATTGACCAATCAGGATTCAGCAGGCGGGAAAAACTTTACTGTCCTGACTTCAATGAACGTTTAACAGGAATAGCATTGAAATAAGGCCATTTATCTCACTGGAGATGGCATTAAATATTCCAGAAAAAGGACTTACAATTTCCAAAACCATATCAGTCCGTAAAAAGTGAAAAATATGAAACATTTTGTGTCTCCAAGCTTGCAATTTGGCGTCAAAAATGTGTAATAATGTGTAATTAAAATTATAAATTGAGGGACTCACAGACTTAATGTTAAATAATAGCGGAGCTCCGCACGTGCCAAAGGTGCGCATGTGCAGAGCACCATAGTTAAGAAAATATGGTAACCCATTGATCAGAGAAAATTTGGTTTTGGTCACCGTACGTCCGTCCACCCCTCCATGTATGCCAATGTGACCAGTATCACGTAACCATATCATATGCTGAAGTTTAGCGCTCATCCAGGAGGCAATACTCCAGTTGACACTGACTAGTTTACAGCATACATCTTTGATATTGGACATCAATGTTATGCTCAATTGCCACCTGTCAAAAAAAAGGAATCGGCTGACCAGTATCACGTTACCATATTGCGGGCTCAAGTTCAGTTGTTCTTTTGAAGTTGATTGGATCGCAGGCTCAAGCCAGGCTTAATTCTTTGCGTCCTTTCTGTGGCTCAACGCGACTACACAGCCAGGCTACGGCAGCAAAAGCTCTTGACAGTTGATGCTTTTCGTGTTCAGGTACTTTTAAGACGTTTTAGAACTTAGCATTTAAAAATTGTCAAAATTTGACATTTTTTAGTGGCGAGTATGTTCCCAGTAGGGATTTCAATGCAATTTTTAAGTGAGAGAACCTCGTTTCAAAGAAGTGTACATTGGGAAATGAAAGTTTGATGCTTTTATTAATATATTCTGTACATATCTTGTCAATTGGACACTATCCATTTGAGATTTGAAATTCTGCGTTAACTCCTTACAAATATGATGCGGCATACATTGTTAACCTATTGTTCTAAGCATACGTTTGCATAACAATAGCTGTTAAAAAAATAGCTCTTCATTCAAAATCACTCACTTGCTTAATGCAAATCACTAAACCTTAAATCGAAATCTCAAAAATCAAGGTGCTTTACAAATTGTCAACGCATGGAGTGGAAATAAACAAGGAGAACAAAAGTGCTCTGACCATGAGCTCTTTTCAGAGCTCATTGAATCCCCGATACATCCACTTCTGATTAACATAGTTTCATAACAAATACTGTATAAAAATACTGTAATGATTGTGCCGTAATGGCTGCTGTGAAATTTGAGCTCCAGAGAATTTTTTTTTGTGTGTTGCTTTCAGTTATCTTATTCGTGCATGAACATTCGTGCAGCGACCTAAGCACATGTAGTCTACAAGTCAACCGTTTATCGGTGGAAAACCCGATTACTTTTGGCGTTCTATTTGGCTGTAAAATCCGGTGATGGAAACACGCTTCCAAGTTCAAAATGTTGTTTGCCATCACTCAAGAAACCAAGCATGGAAACATTTTTCTTTTGCTTCCTCATCAACCATTCAA
>NC_090886.1:17655833-17700833 GCF_036669925.1 Montipora capricornis
AAAATATTCGGACGTTTATAACTGAACGCGAAAAGGAAGGGTATCGTTTCCAAAGTGAAGATGAAGTCACTAGCATATTTGAGCGAGAGAGAGAGAGAGAGATAGAGAGAAAGAGAGAGAGAGAGAGCTAGATCTATTGGCACATTTGTAACCCAGGAATGACACTCTTGTATCCTTTTTGGCACTATTGTAACCCTGTGGCACTTTTGTATCTTGGCACTTTTGTAATCTATGGCACTTTTGTAACTTCGTGGCACAATTGACACCTTGATGGCGCATCTGTAACCTCATGACATGTGACACATTTTCAACCTGGCCTGCAACACCTGGGTTCTAGTCTTCCCGAAACCATCCAAAATGGCTGCCTGAGTGAAACTGCATGTAAGTTTTTATCCGTTCTTTTATTACTTTTTAAAGTAGACATCGTTAAGCAAGAAGTGTTTTGCCACCATTACCGCTTTAATGTGCCATTACCTTGACTTTAAGCAGAATTGTGTGCAAAGTATTCTTAAATCAGACAATTGAACGAACCACGTGTATGCAGAATTTAGTGCTGCATTATTTAGGTCAATTCCGTGCCTTTACCCAAACACAAGATGCTCCTTTCAAGTTATGAAGAAGAAAGCAAATAAATTTTAGTACGAATCGCGAACCATGTTATTTTTTTGGGTGATTTCTTCAAGTATAGCATTAAAACTTGAAAACATTTGCCCAGTTTCAATCCGTATCTTCGACTGCTTGCAGTCCACCCTTTCTCTTAAAAGCCGTCCTGTTCTTATCCCAGCCAGCGCGATTGCAGGCAATGACGTACCAATAATAGATTTAATAGGACGAGACAAGAAAGGACGGCCTGCGGCTCTTTTGTAGTAAACACAGAATGAAAAAGAAGTCAATTGTACAGCTTGCCATTCATGCAGGAGCTACATGTAGCATGTACTAGCCCAAGAGTCCTCTTAATTAGCCCGAAAAAATTGAGCGAGCCGTTAGCAAAATCCAATGGTCAAAATTTTGCTGGCGGTTTTTTGGGTGGTGAATAATTATTATTGTAACCAACTACAAGTAAATATAAACACTGGTATTTATCAGCTGACAACAGAAGTGCAGTCATGTAGTTTATATGAACGTAACAATTCGTGTTGATCACATCTAGATATAAAATGGATAACCGTGGTCTTCAGGTGAGATTGAGAGATTTGAAGGCAGCAGAAATGGCTGCATTGCGTCGGGGTGATGAGGTAGTAGCTAAAAGTGAGTCTGTGTACAGTACATATTAAAATTTAGGGTATAATTGCTATTTATACAATTCATTATGGAATATTACAGCAGGAGGGGGAGAAGAGCAGAGGAAATTTTTCAAATGAGTGTTATTTTTTCATATCCCCCACTCCTCACACAGCATTTCTTGACATACCCCCTCTAAACCAAAATTGATTTATTTTTTGTTTATTTTTTAGTAATCTATTTTTTATTATGTTTTATGTTTTAGTTGTCTTTTTTTTTTATTCAATTAAAAAAAATCAAAAAAATATTTAATATATATCACTGGAAAAAAATTCCCAGTTTCCATCCATGTTTTTTAAATGGTCTTTCTGTGGTTTTTCTGTGGTTAACCCTAACATACCATACATGGAAAAAGTACCCATTTTCCATACTTGGATAATGTATAAATCCATTGATGGTTTTAAAGTTTTCCAAAGCTGGAAATTCTTTACTGATCACATCACTGTGGTGCATGGAAATTTAGATATCCAAGATTGGAAACAGGAGTTCCATGATTAGTTACCACCTGTGGATTTGACCTTTCCATGGGAAATTTATTGTGTGGTTATCACATTGCACGTGGTTTTTGCAACTTTCCAAGGTTGGAAATTCTTTATTGATCACATCATATGTGACGTGTGGAAATTACATATCCAAGAATGAAAAACACATTTTACATGATAAGGAAAGGAAATCCAGATCTCTTGGATATCAGCATGAATTTCCAATGCACTTTATTCACTTATTAAAGCACTGGAAAAAAATCCAACGCATCAGTTACTGAATGCTACACTCTAGTACATGTCAACATCTACAGTATACAATGTAAACATACGCAATTTCAACAAATTGGAGTACAACTGCAATACAGTAAAAACCCACATAAAAGAACACCCATTTTTGGAGTTCAGGCTGATTTTGTTCTTATTTCAGTAACAGATGTTTACTGAAAAAGTAGTCTAAAGTTGTTCTTAAAATAACTGTTTCGAAAAAATATACATACAGTACAGTACTGTATTACTATATAGACTATGTAGATGATATCAATGTGTAAGTTCAAAAATGTTATTTGAAAAAAGTAGTGATGAGGAGGGTGGCATGACACCCAAAAAGGAGACCTGAGAAAGGCAGATTACCTCAAAGGCTATCATGCCCCATCATATTCATTGTAGTGTTGATATGTTTTTCAATCCAATTCAATTTTTCTTTGTAATTTAAGAACACTTTTCAAGTTTTCAGGCTGACTGTGTTCTTATATTGTACTTAGAATGCCAAAATTCAGGCTGGTTGTTCTTAACCCACTTGTCCTTTTTTGCGAGTTTTTACTGTACATCAAAAACAGTAAAAATTAACCCGACAAGACAGTTCATACAGTCGCTGTTAAGTGTGGTTTAAGCTACAATAGATTACCATATTGTTCTCTAAAATGATGTATAGTTGTGTTTAATGAGAAACAGGGAATAATATAGTGGCTCTTCTGTCTTTTCCCCTCAGCAGACTCCTGCCAAATGACTTTTCCAATTTCTCCGAATCCATTGCCTTGTCTATCCAGCAAGGCTTCTAAATGCAACATCACAATACAGTACACAAGATCCCTGTGTTAGTTCCGCAAGAAAAGACAATTAGGAGAAAGAGAGCAACAGCAAGACTGTGATAAAAAATTAACTGTTGATCTTTTTCACAGTTTTCAGTTATAGCTAGATCAGCATTGTCCTCTATTTTGATGTAACCATGTTCAATAAGAGAACAAGCAATTGCTCTAATATAAGTGTTTTTGTCTTTTCCTCTTAGAAGACTCAGGCCAAATAACTTTTTTAACTCTCCAAATCTGTTGCCCTTTGCATTTTGTCTCCTGAAGGTTTTTCTAATGCTACCATCACAATGCAGTCACAAGATGCCTGTGTTAGTCCTGCAAGAAACAAAATATGCAAATTTATTAGAATCAATAAAGATTCTCATGTTCACAACAGCAATAAAAATTGTGTGTCATAATAATGTTACATACGCCTCCAAAAAACAAATGCAACTTATAAAAAAAAATATTTTACAGCATTCATGCAGGGCCGACATTGTAGAATCCTCTATTTCAAGATATTGACAGAAAAAGACAGTTTTCTATTTTTGTTTAGGCCTTTTGCAACAGTCAGTTGCCTAGCTATATAATCAACATTCTAAATTAAACAAAAAAAATTTAACATGAAGACCATATTTATAAAAATTTATTTAATATGTATTGTCAATGAACCTGGGAATTGTAGCTGAGTGATTGGTTTTTATTATTAATTTAAAAAAAAAGGAAATTTAACAAATGGTTTAAGTTAAATGATTTAGCCATACATGTATGTGCGAAAGACAGTGTAAAAAGGCAAAACAAAGTTGATTACACTGTGCCTGTTTTCTCCCTTGTCAACATTAGTAAATACATTATTTGTTATTTGATGATTACATAATGGTTAATTTGGGACTGATTGGAGTCCAATTTGGTCAGTAATTATGGAGTGATTATAAAACAAAATTGGACGATCCCATAGCAGGAGCCCAATTTGTTTAAACACAAGTGTAATTACAGACTGAATATTTGGATGACATGAAGTTCTGTTAATCATAATTATAACAAAACTTATGGTGTTTTAAGCATTGTTGAAGTTAAAAGGCAAGATATTCCAAGACTTTTGCCTGCAGTGAAGAAAAAAATCAAGTGCTCGCACAATGGCACACTACACTGTCCAATTACTGTCCTATTAGTGCTGAAATCAGGACAGCTGAAATCAGATTTGAGAATTTTGTTATAGTCATGATTAACCATGACAGTATACTCACCTGGCTTGAAATAGGAGACATATTCTTTTCTTCTCTTGTCAAATAAGGAGGGGGGTGGAGATCCACTGTTACTACTTGTTGAATCCTCTGCACTTTGAGTTGGCTCTGAGTCTCCAGGACTTTCTTCACAAAGGAGTGCATCCTTCTTAGCTCATCGTCGTTCCCGCATGTGACACAACACCATTTCCTTTATTGCATTGTGTCCAAGTCCATACCTTTTCCAAGTGAAACGTTCATCTCTTGCCAGACGATCCACAAAGACAGATAGTTTTCCTCCTTCTCTGGAACCCTTCCCAAAGGATGGAGTATCTTGGTCATCTGGTACTTCACTGATAATCATCTTCTTTCTGGAATAAGCAAGAAAGCAATGTTGACTTTCTAACTCAGTTTTAAAGAAGCATGTTACTTCAATTTACTCTACAACAGTATTATTGTGAAGAAATGATAAAGGCTGCCACTATGATAAGGCTGGAAACCCAAGGTCTTCTCATTCCCCTTCAAAATTACTAAGTAGTAGTTACTCTTCAAGTACCCCATATATTTTTGTTTAACCCTCGACCTCAATGTTTCCCTCGGCTTCGCCTCGGGGAACATTGAGGGTCTCGGGGAAACAAAACTCACTGTTTCCCTTGGGGTCAGTCATTAAGTGCTTATTATTACCTGTAATTGTAGAACCAAGAAGTTCCTCTATTTCTTTCATTAACACAATTTTTCTCCCCATTTTCACGCCCATTTCTTTTAAATCGGCGCTTTCAACACCCTGTAGTGCTTTGCCACATATCCTCTCACCTGAAAATTAGAGTAAGAAATGTTTTGCAGAAACTGTAAACAATACTACGTTAAGACAACCAGTCATAAAACTGTATAATTCCTCTGGAGTAATTACCAAATCTCTTACCTTTGAAAAGCTCACTGTCCTCTTTAAACCCTTTCTTAACTAGCCAAGAACACGAGGTTGAAATTGATCTGTCATCTTCATGTGGTAAATTTTAATCATCTGGCCCGTAATTGTCCGCCCTCTGACTTACAAGGTTTCAAGTGAACTGTGGTTTGTGTATTTTCCATCTTAAGGATAAGAAATTTTTTCCATCAGTGGACTTTCAAAATCCAGGTTAAAATATGTTGTAAAATCCAGGTTTCAAGAGAACTATATTTTTCATTGTTATGATATGAAATACTTTCCGTTAATGGATTTTCAAAATCCAAGTATTAAGACTTTGGAAATCAAAATTTCCAAGAAGTCTGTTGAATTTGGACTTACTCTTACTGGAAATTAAGCATTTTTCCATGAATGGATATCCTCATTTTTCCCTTTGATATAAGAATGACCATGGTAAAGATGGACTTTTAAAAAACCCAGTCTGGATTTTCAGTGGATTTCAAGGGACACTTGTAAGTTAAGCTGGAAAACCAAAGAATAACCTAGCTTGGTTTTCCAAGGTACTGTGGATTTTATGATATTCACACAAATACCATACATAAATATTCCTGGAAATTGAGAATTTTTTCCAGTGAAAACAAATACAGTGATTCATATGAGGGGTTACCCCGAGATGATTTTAAAAAATTACTTAGTAATAATGTATATGAAAAAACTCAGGATGGTGAGGCAGAAGAAACACATGTGTATCAATCAGGGAAAGATTGAACCATAAATTGCCATCCAGGGCTCGTGTTTTGATTTCAAAACAAAAGATTTGATTGGTTCTTACCAAACTCCATTGTTTACTAGCCAATCATAATCCAGAATTTCGATGTTAAGAAAATAAACAACTTTTTTAGATTTTTAAAACATGTCTCAGCTGTCATTTTCAGTTCTAATTGCACCAAGTACAAAGTAGGATTTATAATTTGTGCAATTAGAACTGAAGATGACAGAAGAACTATCGAAAAATGTTTTCACAAAATCAAAAAAGTTGTGTATTTTCTTAAAATCATAACATCTCTGCTACTATCCAGACCTTTTAGTAATCTCAATGTGTAATTTTCACTTGTGTTAAACCTTTTGCAAAGGTTTTACACTTAAACTGCATTGCTCTTAGCCAATCACAATCGAGCAATTTTTTCATGTATATTGTAAAAGTATGTAACGCGGGTGAAATAAGTTTACTAAAAGGCCATGTTTCTTTTAATTTCTCTGTAGCAGAGTACATGTACATAGAATAACTTTAGGTTGACTCCTGCGTATATGTGCTTACAGATATAGGCATTTCCGTTTTAAGAGGAACAACATGTTATAAATGATGTATTAGGTTGTAACTTGCATTCACTCTTCTTTATTAGCGCAGGGAAAAACAGTTTGCTGTAAGGCATCAGTGGACAGCCCTACAGGCCGTTCTTTTAAGCCATCTTGAAAACAAAGACTGCAACGATCCACAATGTTATGAAGGTGAGGAAGGGCATGATCATCCTGAGGTTAGCTGTGCATTAGAAGAAGGAGTTAAAGGAGAAGATTGCGATTTCCAACTTTGCAGTGGAATGGAGCAGGAACCTGGCAGTCACGGAGAAGGAAGGAACGACAATGAAGAGTCTGGTGGAACTAAGGAAGATTACAGTGGAACGGAGTCTGGTGAGACTGGTGAAGAAGAATTTAGCACTGAAGGAGAAGAAGAAAAACCTATTAGTACTGCCGCAGCAAGAGCCAAGGACAGCGTGAGAAGAAGCCGTGCCCAGTACCAAATTGTAACGCCGCAGTTGTTCACCTCCCAAAGCACCTCCGCAACGTCCACAAGTGGCATGCAGAATATGCTAGAACGGCGCTTGCAAGATTTA
The DNA here is from genome assembly GCF_036669925.1 of Montipora capricornis. Classification (NCBI taxonomy): domain Eukaryota; kingdom Metazoa; phylum Cnidaria; class Anthozoa; order Scleractinia; family Acroporidae; genus Montipora; species Montipora capricornis. The sequence continues at coordinate 17,662,686 of NC_090886.1, forward strand.
AGCTGCGCAAGAAGTACAAATTTACCAGTCAAGAAGCAGCGTCTGCTGGGAATCGTAAAGGTAAAAAAAGTGAGGAAAAGAAAACCAAGAAGCCTAAGCGAAAAAGCAGGATATGTCCATTACTTGGATGTATGGTCATTACAGAGAGATTGCCTCAACACCTACAAAGGATACACAAACTGAAAAGAGAAGATCCGAAGTATAAAAAGTATCTTTCCCTCGCAAAGGTTGTCTCTACGGACAAGCCTCATGTTTTTATGCGTATGAAAGACCAAATGGGGCGGATACAAAGGCCGACTCCGGAGTTTGTTGTGAGTGGACAAGAAGTGGAAGAGATTTGTGACAATTCAGAAGACGGGTGTCCCTTAAATGTCCAACGATATGACTGCGATGAGAAACACGATGAATTTGATGTACCGGCACCAGAAGACGAGTCGGCAGAGATGACAGAGAGCGCAGAGATGGCAAGCTCCGTAGCCAGAAACAACTCAGAGACTGAAACCAAAGTCCTGAACCAATTTTATAACTGGATGTTGTCTCCTGATGGGGAACAAAAGGACCGAAAAACAGCAACACAGCATGTCGCTCAAGTGAAAAGAATTATTGCAATATTGGGTGAGGGACTTGAATGTTTTCTTCATAAGACCCAGATCAGAGATGTTTTTCTACCCCATGCAGAGGAAAGATACCATCCTGCTACTATTAAGTCGTACTTGATGAGCCTACAGCACCTCTGTTCCTTTTTATTGGAAGACAACCCAAGTGACGTCAACTTTGACAAAGACAGCATCAGTACCCTGCGTGAGAAGCTAAAGAAATGGTCGGCATCTTATAAACGGGATACCACAAAACGTAGATGGGAGAGACAGGAGGAGGACGTGAGTGCCTTGATAACTCCAGAAACGGTGAAAGTATTCGAGAAGAGCCAGGCTACACGAGATGCTGTTGTTCTTCTGGGGAAATTGTCTAGAAAACACAGTATGGAAATTAAACTGGCTAGGTACACGCTCGTTAGAGACTACCTCATAGCTCAGATTATGATCGACAATGCCAATAGGTCAGGGGTAGTAGCTTTTATGACTGTGCAGGAATTTCGACGGGCTAAGATGGAAGATGACCGATATGTTGTGAAAGTTCTTGATCATAAGACAGTGGAAACTCACGGTCCTGCTCAGGTAGTCCTGATGGTGCATTTGTACAACTACCTTGATATCTTTCTGAAGGAAATGCGCTCGAAGCTTCCTGCTGCACAAATGGAAGGAAAGCAGCGAATGTTCCTTTCATGGGCTGGGAACCAACTACAGTCGAGCCAGATCACCTCTGCGATTGGATCTATATTTAAGAAAGCCGGAGTGGAGGGTCGAATACACCATACATTGTATCGCAAAAGCGCCGTTACGCTATGTCATGAGAAACACAAAGAAATAAGTAGCCACTTGGCAGACCTAATGGCTCATCGTGAAACAACTGCTGAGAAGTACTACAGGCATTTTGAGAAAACGAAGTCTTCAGTGAAGGCCTCTCAAACGCTCCATGTGACTATGAGAGACTACACTCCGGAAAAAGGAAAACAAGAAGAAAAAGAAACGGTTGACAAATTTTGTGAAGATATGCAAGATGAGAGTGCATCCCCATCCCGAGCTCCTTGGAAGGAGAATTCACTCAAAGCCTTACAAGAAAGTTTTGAACAAGAAATATCTGCACAGGACATAACTTTGGCCTGCGTACGAGAAAAATTTAAGAGTCATCCATTACTAAGCCAGGAAGACCCGAAGAGAGTGTATGATAAGATTCGTGCAGAATGGCGATATAAAGCCAACACTGATGATAAGAGCAACGAAGACAACGCAAAATTGCCAGAAGAGAAAGAAGATTTGCAACAATGTGTAAATAGATTCCTTAGCAGCTCAGAGAAGGAACCTCCTGAAAGAGGGAGTGTTTCATCAGACTTTGTTTCTCTGACTGAATCTACTGTCCGCTCGAGTGGAGTATTTACCACTGCAGAGGCTAAAGCTTTGGTGGATATATTTCAAGATATGGTCGTCAAGGGAAAGCCAATTTCGAAGCCTGTCATAATCAAGCAATTGTCTTCAAATAAATCATTTAAAGGATTCAATGTAGAGCAAGTTGTCAACAGGTTGAAATATGAACGGAAACAATGGAGGAAGCTACACTCCTCTGAGTAAGAAATGAAACTTTTGCTAGAACCCTTCAGTGAAATGATGTTCAAAAACAGGAATTTAACATTTGACGTTTTTTGACAAGTTTTCATCGTTCCAGTTTTCCAGTTTAGTAGCATGAATTACAGTAGTCTGATTAAGAACTGGAAATTTTGCTAGAACCCGCAAGTCAAATGATCTTTAAGCATTTAAACTAACTTATGATGCCTTTAGGCAATGTTTCATCGTTTCTTTTCCAGTTTCCTGACATGAACTCGCTGCTTTATTGATGTAATTTTCAAGTTTCAAATGTGAAGATGTGTTAAAGAAATGCGATAGCAATGATTTGAAATGCCTATTAAGTCTTGCCTCATCGGGCGATGATTTAAACAGTTATTGTGCGAAAACGTAAATTTATCGCGTTTATATAGTTATTGAACGAGAAAATACACGGCTTTTCCTCTGTTGACCACCCTACTTAACTTAATTTATTTTAAGCAGATATTTGCAAATCAACATCCCGGTTGAGCTAGCCGAAATGTTTGCAAGAGAAAAAGTTGTTACATTAAAGTACGGTAAAACAGGCAACTATAAACATGCAACTTGTTTTGCGACTTTGCGCCAAAACGAGATGAATCCCTAGAGGTGTTGTGCATTTTACCACTCGCGAAAAAATTTTTGAAACCTCATTCATTGCAAGACAGGTTCAAACGTTGGTGGTAAAACATGCAACATCACTATTTAACTCGCTTTGCAGCAATGTTGCAGAACACGTTGCAGGTTTTTTTTTGCCCGTTTTACTGTAGCTTTACCTGCCGAGCGTAGACAACTTTCCCTCCCCCTGATTGTCTCCAGATACCCGCCGGACTTTGGGGAGGGTTGTCTCGGGTACTTAGGACAATATGACAATGTGCCTGATACGGAAGCCCAGACTGCTAAATGTATCTTCCAAATAAACCTTATTCGTTTTCTCACGGTTGGACTGAAATGAGCATGCCATGAAGGTTTAAGCGGGGAAAATAATTTGCATCTGCAACCGTGAGAATATGGCCTATTGCCTTGTAGTCACTTGTGAAACACACAGGAAATTTCATGAAACACTGATGGTCACTTATTATCCTATGCTTGCTCTTCGTACCCCTTCAATTATGGTAAAATGCATTGCACAATACACCAAAAGGAACCATGAATGGAAGAAGCCTTGCTGAATTTGCTGCCAGTGCTTCCTTTTTCAATCAGTCTTCCCGCGCATCCATCAGATTAACAAATCGAAAGTGTTTCAGCGTTGTCTGTACACTTATCTACAACAATATTCGTCATAACAGTTGGTCAAAATGTTGTGGACAGGCCTCGTGAGTCCACAACATTCTGACCACTGTGGTGTGGAATATCGTTGTCGATAAGACTACAGACAAGGCTGAACCACTATCCATTTGTTTTTTTACCGCAATATTCAACGTCAAAGAAAGTCTTTTATTTCAGAGCGTGACCAAAATCATGACACAAAGAGAGAGCAAGCGCTGTCTATAAACTTTCTCGCAATATGACTGGTTTATTTCCCAAAATGAGCGTTCCTGATTGGCTATTACATTGCGTGAAATATTGATGCGGGAAATGACACGTACAGCGTTGTCTAGACTCTTATCGACAACGGCAAATTAGCCAATCAGATTGCGAGATTACAAGCAATTGTGGTAAAAATTATCTTAGCTGAGTGAAATTTGACAATAACGTAAAGCAGTTTTTCTTATTCACTTCATTTAAATTAATATATGGAAACATTAGGACGGTTATGAAAACAACGTTGATTCAGTGTTTAAGAAACCTCATTCAAAGCCAATTTCAATTTGGCCAACCCCAATGTCTAAAGTTTGTCTACTTTTCACAGGTGTTATGAAGACATATTGCCCAGACTAAATTAAACAAAAAACGTGTTACTCACTTAGAATTTATAACTTATTCAGAGACAGGGATATGTATGGATTGTCTTAAAAAGCGGGCTAAGTTAGACTTCCTTCAAATACCCCCGCAACGTCACGTGATATTTCTAGTTCCTTTGCTTATCGAGGACAGTCTATTCAGAAAGGCTAAAAAAGGTTAAAACATGAAACAATGGTCGGGTCATTTATTCCCTTCCACTTACTTACAATTCACTGTTAAATTAGGAGGGAAAAGCCTAACAAATCGAATCATGCCTAAACTGTGCTCAAATTTGATTCTACACTAATGCTTAAAGTACATGAACATCACGAGCTTTAAGAGGTTCATCCGATAGGTCATTGAACAGGAGTTTATTTCCTTCTCTTTATGTTCATTATTCTTTTTTGTAAATGACGTTGTAGTTAAGAGCCTCTAAGTATCTTTGTAGTGCGTGCGCGGATCTTGGACGTCAGAATTTAACCCGTGTGGATGACTGACGCCAAATTAAAAAATTCAACTCAAAAAAATCAAAACTTGGAGATGCACATGATTTTTCAACTTGGCACCAGTCATCCACATGGGTTATTTAAATTCCGACTTCTGTTTCCTATAGGCCGCACGCGTACTATAAAATTGTACATTTTAATTCATGGCGTATACTAAGAGCAGAGGAGTAATAGCTTCAAATGTTATGGATCGTACTTTTTGCAGCTGAACTCACAACAAATTATATTCTCACGTTCAATTCTAAGATCAATAATCTCTTTTACAACCATCTTTATGCAGAAATGGGATAAGAACGCATCAAATTTCACAGCTTTTTGGAGAGGTCAGTTAACCCAAGTTAATTGAGGCCAACACCGCGGTAAACGACCTTTTCTGTGTTGGTTTTAAATGTAGTATATAATTTTTGGCTTTCTTTAATATTGGCTTATTCCTTATGACCCCATCAGATACTTCGAAGTGATGAAAAGTTATAGACTTTTTATAAAACATCTTTCAGCAAGCGAGAAACTTACAAGCTGCGATTGAGCTGCATCTCGTGAGCACAGAAAAGTGTTTTGTGGCAACAAGAAATTTAAAGCTGAAGGCCTCAAACAACAAGCAGAACAAGGTCCAACTTTGAGCAATGACTGTAGAAAACGATTGCAATATTCATCAAAAAATATCTCCACTCTCCGAACGTTATAATTTCTGCCAAAAAAACAAAATGTGGCACTTTTGTAACGCGATTGAAACGCTACATAGTGCTATGAAAAACTAACCAAAGAAAAAAGGCGGATTGAGATATTGCTCTGAAACTCTGCGAGCACAATGCTGAAAGGTAACCGTGTACTTGAAAGTTTGTTTCATGTCTTTTTGTTAAATGGTTTGGGAGCACTAACGTTTGAAAAATTGAATTTTGAAATTCTGGCCTTAACTGAAATCCTAAACTTGACTGTACATGAAAGTGCATGTACTTTCAAGTCATTTTTTTGTAATCTTCCCGATACTGATTTTTAAAGTACTGGGGTAAGAAGGGGAATGCACTGACACTTATAGGTCTCACATCTATCCGCGTTGTGGCGAGAAAATTGGAATTTACGATTTCTTTGTGGTCATTACCCTGGCGAATGGCACATATGTACCCTTTTTAAGCTTAAAGAGCTGTAAAATATGAACTGATTCTTCAGTGAAAGCCAAATTCACAGAGAACCTTTTATATACCTTATTAAAGCTGAAAAGAGATTTAAATTGGATTTGTGACTTAATGAAACTTCCTTTTTTAAATGGGGACAAAAGGTTACAAAAGTGGTGCCTTTCGATCTAGAGAGAGAGAGAGAGAGATAAAATTGGCGATGATGAATATCTTGGAGTGAGACAACCAACTGACTGTGATGAGGTTCAAATTCATCAGGATGAAGGAAGTGACCAAACTAGTGATAAGTTGTTCACAGAGTTTTACGAGTACCTGGTTGGCATTGATGGAGGGATACTGTAATACACGAATTGCTTAACAGTACAAATCCCAAGTGCAGAGTATCATTCGCACATGCCATCTTCAATTAGCAGAATATATCCCAATAGATCACAAGCAACCAGGCTTCCCTGCCATCTATTCACTACTGATTCCTGGCCAAGATGGAGTTACCGTTTTGAAGTCCTGGCTCAGCTATGCTGTTGCTCAGTATCAGCTAGCAACTGTGCGCTCATACTTAATAAGCGTCTGTCCATCTCTTTTATAAATTTCTTCCCATGGAAGATAACTATAAATCCATACCAAATGTGACAATGGACTTGCTCACAGTGCATTGTGATCTGATGACTTTGTGGTCATCTGTGCAGAAGAATAATGTAGCGAGGAGACAACTACAAAAGTATAATGAAGACTACAGGAAACTCCTCTCAAGCAAAAATTTGCATCAGGTGTGCCACGGAAATCAGTACATAAATGCAGTTAAACAACTTGGAACATCAGAGGAAACAGATCATGGGGGAGACACAGACAAGATAATCAGTGACAAGACACATTGTGAAGTGCCTTTTGATAAACAACAGTGGGAGAAGTGGTGTTACAGCAAAGATGACGTCCGATGAGTTCAAAGACGCTGTGTTTTATCCTGGTACAGAAGAAGACTCAGCAAGGTACAGGGTTCATGTGAAAGAACACAAAACAGCAGGGGTGTATGGCTCAGCTGTTGTTTGGATCTACAACAACCTCTACCTTCTGATCGACAGGTATCGAACAACAGTAAGAAGCCAGTTTATCAAACCAGATTCCAAACTAGAGCAAGTGTTTTTCTCCAGCCACGGCCTGACACTGACGTCATTGCAAGTTTCTACATCTGTGCGCAGAACATTTCAACGGGAGGGTATTGAAATGAAAGGGAGAATTTGTACCACAATGATCAGGAAGTCCCTTGCCAACGAGATGCATGTACACATGCCCGATGAGAGAGATCATTTGGCCTCCCTAGCTCAACACAAAGTTCAGACACAGATGACCTATTACTGAGGACATAATAAAGTCAACGAAACTGACTTGTGACGAGCTGTTAAGAGACCAGCAAATTTCTCCTATCCAGAGTATAACTGCCGAAGGCGTGAGTTTGCCTGTCTGAGACAACAGTGCTGAACGGGAAACCGAAAATTCCAAACACCACTTAAAAACACGAACACCAATTTAATGAAGCCCACAAATAACTTGACTGACACATGTGGGTTGACACTACGAAGGAACCAAACAAAGTGCTATATAAGCTAATGCGGTGAAGTAGACAAAACGAAAGAGAACATTGAGAGACCGGCGATTACAAAATGACTACTTACATTGATATGGCTCCAAATTGCTGACTACGTCTAGAAACTGCTAAATAGCAATTGATTTCAAAAACGGCTTGTAGCAAGATGGCTTCCAAAAGCGGAGACAGACAGAAAGACCAGCAACTGAAAACTAGAATTACGGCTTTTATAGACTAGATTTCGTGGTGTCAATGGTTTCATGGTTTCATAGGTTTCGTGATGTCAATGGTTTCATAGTTTCAAAGGTTCGCGGTGTCAATGGTTTCAAGGTTTCATGGGTTTTGTGGTGTCAGTGGTTTCATGGTTTCATAGGTTTCGTGGTGTCAGTGGTTTCATGGTTTTACAGGTTTCATGGTGTCAATGGTTTCATGGTTTCTTGTTGTCAGTGGCTTCATGGTTTCCTAGGTTTTGTGGCTTTAATGGTTTCATAGTTTCATGTGTTTCGTGGTTTCATAGGTTTCGTGATGTCAATGGTTTCATGCTTTCATAGGTTTCGTGGTGTCAATGGTTTCATTTTTTTTTTTGTATTTTATTTATTTTTATTGTTTACATTTAGTAATAACAGAACAAATTACTACATTAGGACAACACTAAGCTATAACAAACACACGCACAAACTACATTTAGGCTACCTAAGCTGATAACAACAAACTGAGAATATTAAGTTAACACGTTTCGACGAGGCCGCGAGGGTTGTGAACACTTCTGCAATACGTTATTGCCCTTGTCTACAATACTTGCCCCACTTTTGAAGATGAAAAGCCAAACTCTTTCCACTTTTTGAAATAGCAGTCTCCAACTCATAAACAGCTTTAATTCTGGAAGTACATACTCGGAGAGATGGTACGAGAGCGTTGATTCTACAATAATATACGTACTGCTTAGCAATAAGCAGGACGTGATTAAAAAACAAGAAATCGTCTTTGCGCTCCCAACTACCAAAAATTATATCCGCCTTAGTAAGTAAATCTACTTTAACACCAAGATCATTAAGCCAGTCCGAGAGATCCTTCCAGAACGAGAGAACATAGGGGCAGGAAGTAAACAAGTGCTCTAGAGATTTGTCCGCATCTTCACAAAAAGGACAGTCAGATGATAGTTTTATACCAACCTTTTTCAGATAGACATTCGTTACTAAATATCTGTTTAATATTTTGTACTGAAATTGTTGAGTCTTTGAATCCATTGCAACAGTGAAAGGAAGGCTATAGATCTTCTTCCAATCTAAAACGACATTAGCATATTCTGCTTCGTATTTCGATTGAGCTGTCGGTTGTTTAATAACGCTAGAGCAAAGTCAATGGTTTCATGCTTTCATAGGTTTCGTGGTGTCAATGGTTCTATAGTTTCATAGGTTTCGCGGTATCAATGGTTTCAAGGTTTCATAGGTTTCATAGTTTCTTGGTTTCATGGGTTTCGTGGTGTCGATAGTTTCATTAATTTCATGGTGTCAATGGTTTCATGGTTTTATGGATTTCATGGAGTCATGGGTTTCATGGTTTGATAGGTTTCGTGGTGCCAATGGTTTTACAGTTTCATAGGTTTTGCGGTGTCAATGGTTTCAAGGTTTTATAGGTTTCATGGTTTCATAGTTTCAAAGGTTCGCGGTGTCAATGGTTTCAAGGTTTCATAGGTTTTGTGGTGTCAGTGGTTTCATGGTTTCATAGGTTTCGTGGCTTTAATGGTTTCATAGTTTCATGTGTTTCGTGGTTTCATAGGTTTCGTGATGTCAATGGTTTCATGCTTTCATAGGTTTCGTGGTGTCAATGGTTCTATAGATTCATAGGTTTCACGTAATCAATGGTTTCAAGGTTTCATAGGTTTCATGGTCTCTTGGTTTCATGGGTTTCGTGGTGTTGATAGTTTCATTAATTTCATGGTGTCAATGGTTTCATGGTTTTATGGGTTTCATGGAGTCATGGCTTTCATGGTTTGATAGGTTTCGTGGTGCCAATGGTTTTACAGTTTCATAGGTTTTGCGGTGTCAATGGTTTCAAGGTTTTATAAGTTTCGTGGTGTCGATGGTTTCATGGTTTGGTGGTGTCAGTGGTTTCATGGTTTTAATGGTTTCATAGTTTCATGTGTTTCGTGGTTTCATAGGTTTCGTGATGTCAATGGTTTCATGCTTTCATAGGTTTCCTGGTGTCAATGGTTTCATGCTTTCATAGGTTTCGTGGTGTCAATGGTTCTATAGTTTCATAGGTTTCGCGGTATCAATGGTTTCAAGGTTTCATAGGTTTCATGGTTTCTTGGTTTCATGGGTTTCGTGGTGTCGATAGTTTCATTAATTTCATGGTGTCAATGGTTTCATGGTTTTATGGGTTTCATGGTTTGATAGGTTTCGTGGTGCCAATGGTTTTACAGTTTCATAGGTTTTGCGATGTCAATGGTTTCAAGGTTTTATAGGTTTCGTGGTGTCGATGGTTTCATGGTTTTGTGGTCAATGGTTTCATGGTTTCACACGACCCCACAAGCTTGTAAGCTTTAAATCCAATCGTGTGTAAGTAAAGGTCTTATGTTATGTTATGTTTCATAGGTTTCGCGGTGTCAGTCCTGACGGAATCTTTAACAAAACTCTTCAATTTCTTTTACCCAAAAAATGCTTTTATCACCCCAAAAAGCATGGAAACACCGTCATTGTTTGCACTCTGAAGCCAATAAGAAGGCTAGAATTTCTGATGCCCTACGCGGGTAACGTGTAATGTTAAAGTTCCAAGAAAATAACTGGTCTTGTAAGAGGAGCAACTATAAAAAAAGTATAAAGCCAACCCGCAAACTGATGAGTTTTGCGTGGAAAACCGAAACCATGTCTTGCGTGATCACAAATTGGCAGTAACAGAACAGTCGCAAGACCGTTTAGGTAATTTAAAAGTATTACTAAAGTGAGATCTACCAAAGCAGCGGTGAACTACGTGCTCCAGGCCCAAAGACTAACATCATAAGAAAAAAACCTGAACTTAAAAAATCATTGTTTAAAGATCGCTGTAAATCAGTCACAACGCATTCCTGTATAATTAATGTAGCTTCAGTAGAAGCTGCAATATGTTCTTCGAACTTTGGATCTGTAAATTCGTAAATCACTGTCCGTGAGAATTTAAGATTCGGCCAAAAACATTAACGTGTTCGGCCCAGCGTGACAAAAATTTGCAGGAAACCGGGCGGAAACCATCACATTCCTTGACAAAATAAAATCGTTTTAATTGTTCACTTCCAGGGGGCACTTTGGAGAAAATAAAACAACCTTAAGACCTCCTTTATCAATGAAAAAGTCTCCGTTTCAAAAGAGGTCAAAGAAAATGCTCTTGCTCGAGAAGGCCAATCAAGCCGACCAGAATAATTAACGCAAAAAATCAATATGTGTGTCGAGTCCTCCCAGCATGAAACAAGCGGCAAAAATCATATTTGCTCACTCAAAAAATAGAACCATCCAGAGTATTATCGCCAGAGAAAAATATTTATTGACACGAGCAGCATTTTAGCAAGAGATAAAAGTCGTCTATTGCCTACCGAAACTCTCTTTACTCGCGGAATGCTCGCTCGAGGAATTTTCCTACTCACTGACATTTGGAAAGTTGGTATCAAATGGGCATTTCTGAGGTGAATCAAATCGTTAAAACCAAGTACTTTCTTGTCACCAACAGAATTTGAAAAAAAAGTATCATACAAAGGTTTGCCCTTTGACATTCTATGGAATGACATCTACCCTCCGAGAGCTCTGGAAAAATCAAAAACTACCAATGTACCACTAAACTGTAAAGAACAAGAGTCTTTCACAACCGCCTTTTTGAAATCGAAAAAGCCCAGCAGACTAGCTTATCAAAAACTGGTGGAATTAAAATGTAACTATAAAATTTCTAGTCAGGAGAAACAGAGCAAAGTTTTCCCAGAAGCTCGTGATTTAATCTGGCAAAACGCTTATATGACCGCTTTTAAATGTACCAAACAAGCACCAAACTGACTGAATTTCAGTTCAGATTCCTTCATCAAACTTTGGCAACAAACGTACCTTTAGTCAAAATGGGATACAAAGATGACATTAGGTGTTCATTATGCCATGAAGAAGCGGAACTTCCCTCATCCGTTCAGGTTCTGCAGCAAAATAGACGTTTTCTGGAAATACATTATTGCCTTTCTAAAGGATAGTATACTTTTATCCAACGACTATCTCCTTAACAGTCTTGTCGTCTTGGGTCTGATGCCTGATACTTCCAAAAACAAAGCCGCAATTACCTTCGTTATGTTACTTGTGAGATTCTACATTTGGCTTTGCAGAAGCAAAAGAAATATTCCAACTATTGAAAATTTTAAGCCTTTTTTAGAACAATATAACATAGAAATTGAACCTTTCCCTCTTTAGTAATCGTTATCAGTTTGGGGTCTCTCGCTCTTTTTATACTTTCCTTCCTACCAGACATTCATTACTATTTTCCTCGCCTCAACAAGTATATAAAGCTAATTTTCAGTGAATCAGCAGAGAAAATATCTTTAATCTCTTTTTTCTCCTTTGAGTTAAAACTACAGTTAACTGAAATTTACCATACTTTCCCACTCCCTATATTTTCTAGTTTTTGTAGCGTATGTAATCCGTATTGTAAGTGGTGCAAGTAGCTGTTATCTATATGTAAAGCGTGGATTATAGTACTGTTAGTAGTCTAAGTATCTCATTGTAAGTAAGTATTGCAAGTTTTGTATTGTAAGTAGAGTATAGTATTGTTCGTGGCGTAACAAAATCACATTGTAAATAAATATTGTTTTGTAAGTAGAGTATAGTTTTGTTAGTAGCGTAAGTACCATACATTGTTTGTAAGTAAGTATTGTAAGTAAATACTTTGTAATTGCAAGTGTTTTAAATAAATTAAATTGAATTTCAAATTAAACATACCACTGAGCACTACAGCAGGAATACAAATAATTTCCAGGTTTGTAGCTTGATCTCTCATAAGATTTACCAGGGGTGAAACAACAACAATAATGTCCAGTATAGTTCCACGCAGTGTCGCAAACAAGCGGCAAAGCTTGATAGATAAGGGATTTACAAAATGCCGTCGGCAAATTTATGAACTCATCGGTCTTCTCTATAAAAATTGCCGGATAGCGTATCTCTGATACTTGTTTAACTCTGCATTTATTACAAATTTGTCGCACACCCGATCAAATGCCTCACTGATTGGTGAACGTAAATGTCGGTTGTGTTTAGCAGACGTCTGTGGGGGAGGAATGAATGTGTGACGAACAAACCCCAAAGGACGTCTGCGGGGAGGCTACTTGACACCAAGAGACATATGAAACCATGAGACCTCTCACACCATGAACCCTGTAAAACCACAAGACCTTTGACACCATCAAACCTATGAAACCACGAACTCATTGACACCATGAAACCTATCAAACCATGAGACCCTTGACACCATGAAACCGATGACACCATGAAAACATTAACATCATGAAACCTATGAAACCATGAAACCAATGACACCACGAAACCTATGAAACCATGAAACCATGAAACCATTGACACCACGAAACCTATGAAACCATGAAACCATAGAAACCACGAAACCAATGAAACTACGAAACACATGAAACCACGACACCACGAAACCTATGAAACCTTTGACACCATGAGACCTATGAGACCATGAAACCATTGACACCACGAAACCTATGAAACCACAAAACCAATGACACCACAAACCTATGAAACCATTGACACCACAAAACCTATGAAACCATTAATCCATTGACACCAAGAAACACATGAAACCATGAAACCATTGACACCACGAAACCTATAAAACCATGAAACCATAGACATCACGAAACCTATGAAACCACAAAACCTATGCAACTTTGAAACCCTTGACACCAAGAAACCTATGAAACCATGAAACCCTTGAAACCACCAAACCTATGAAACCATGAAACCAATGACACCACGAAACCTATGAAACCATGAAACCATAGACACCACGAAACTATTGACACCACGAAACCTATAAAACCATGAAACCATGAAACCTTTGACACCACGAGACCTATGAGACCACGAAACCATTGACACCACAAACCTATGAACTATGAAACCATTGACACCACCAAATCTATGAAACCATGAATCCATTGACACCAAAAAACACATGAACCCATGAAACCATTGACACCACGAAACCTACGAAACCATGAAACCATAGACACCACGAAACCTATGAAACCATGAAACCTATGAAACTATGAAACCCTTGACACCAAAAAACCTATGAAACCATGAAACCCTTAAAACCACAGTAGTATATGACTTGGGGCTACGGAATCATTTTTTAATGATCTCTTAGCAACACAACTCCTATACTACTTTCCATTTAATGGTCTCGTATTTTCGGTTTACTAATTTTGATCTACTATTATGGTTTCCAATTTTTGATCTCGTACTTTTGATCTAGTATTTTTGGTCTCGTATTTTTGGTTTTATGATAATTAGTATACTTTCTGAGAAAAACAGGAAGTTGATTATGTGATTGAGTGGGACTTTCCCTAGTGAACGAGTCATGAGACAGACGTGTGATTTCTGTCGACCAATCAAAAACTTCACATTTTCACTACATAATTGTGAAACGTTTCAGTGAAAAGTTATTAATTTGTGAAACTTTTTTGTGAAAGTCATTTATTAAGTTTGGAGAAGATGCCTTACTCTTTGAAGCAGTTGGATCAACGCTATCAGAACATTTGTAATAATATGAAAGATGCCAAGGAGTATACAATTCAACATTAGAAAACCACAATTGAGATGGACCTTCAACATTTTTTTACTACTCTTGATTCTCGAAACCTAGAAGAATGTGATGCAGAGTTGGAGATGATTGAGGAAACAATTCGTCAGTGCCGATCGGCTGTTAGGAATGAGCAGTCTCGACGTTTATTGGTTATTGAGATTAATCGCAAGACTGAAATGAATACCAAGAAAGCAGTACAAAAACAAACATTCAAACTGAAGAGGAAGAAAGAGTTTTTGAATAAAGCATCACCATATCCATTACGATCACAGCATTCGATTGGACATTGAAATGGAACATTAAAATTGAACTATACTGTGATGACCGTAAGCGTGACTTGTAATACCATCTTTTAGTATATATCTTTTGTCATCGAAGCAAGATAATGACACTTTGTTTAGTTCGTAGCTTCCAAGTTGATGTTTATTGCTCCTGATTGTTTTCATTGTATGATGCATTTTTTCGTTATTAAATAGTACATTTTTATAATTTTCATGAGTTATGTTGTTTTTGATTATATTTTTCTTGATTCCCTTAGCAGTCCTTCCGCATTTGTTATTGTCTTTTATATATGAATACATTTTTGATCTCAATCCGACAAATTCAGTGATTGGTATACCTGCTGCCTCATCTTTGAATTTACCGATTACTTTTTTATTTGTATTGTTGAAATGTTGTGAATCTTGAGCATAATCACTGTTATCGAATCTATTTTTATCATCCCAAAAGTCTTGATACACATCATTAGTTTCAATTTCATAAGTTAAGCTGTCTGTGTCTGTGAATAATAATTTTGCTTTGCTGTCGTATTTTTGTTTGATATAATTGTAGTGGAAATCATACATTAATGTCTTGATTAGATCTAAGATACACATACCCACATATGCCGGTCTGTTAAGGGTTAGTGTTTCTTTAATCTTATGAACAGCTACAAGGTTTTCATTGAAGATCTTACTGCTTACATAAGTAGGTTTAGCAACCATTTTTAATAGTTTCTTTTCATCAGTCACTAATCTAACATCTACTCGTTTTCTGATGTTTTCCATTGTTTTTCCAAATACTGAATTATTCATAAGTTTGAAGAAATCTTTTTCAAAAGCATTTTTAGCATTAGTTCTTTTATGAGTGTTGAAATCAATATATTCCTTCAACGATGCAGACTGATTGAACTCCAGCACTCTATGGACTTTGGTTAATATTAAACCTAGATCTGTGTATAATTGTAGGTTTCTATAATGCAGTACATAATTTTTTTTATTGCTTAATGTTGGTATTAACTTATGAACTAAACCAGTTGAGATATTATATTTCTTAGCAATGTTTTTACAATAATCTGATAGCATGTTTTTTGTTACTTTTACTTTTTCCGGTCCTATTGGATATTCATTATGAAGATCATGCAACTGTTTAGGATATGATAGGTCTACTTCTAGCATTAAACCTTTCTTGCTATCATCTTCATACTTTGCTAATTCTATATTGTCTATCTGTTTTTCTGTCATCCATCTGAATCCACCAGTTGGTAGGTATTGTGACATAGCCCATCCATACAGATTGTTAGCATCAAGATACATGATATATTTTGAGGGCGCCTTCTCATCATATGTTTTCATGTATTTATTGTTTGCTTTACCGTATCGATTGGCTATATACGATATACCACCCCTCATACCTTTTTCAATGAATTGAAACATATCGACATCAGTCATCAGATCTAATTTGATATTGGTCATTTTTAGCATAGCATCCCAGGAAAGCCCAGGACTGGTAAAATAATGACATGGGTCCAGTTTATAGTATTGCAGACAGGTCTTTCGAAAGTTTTCAAAGACATCAGCTAATAGAAGGATGTCAGATTTAAGATACAGGTCATGATACTCTCCCATTGTTTTAAGCATGAATGTTTCCCATACAGTCTGAGCATGTTTGTAATCTTCACCTGAAATATGCTCATCATTCAATATACTGTAAAAGTCTTCTTTTGATGGTAGCTTTTCATCGAATTTTTCAAAACTGTCCATAAAGTCATATGGATAAACTCCTTTTTGAGACATTAAATCAAACTTTTTACCTTTAAACTCTTGAGTAGTATATATTAATGCTTCTTTCGGTAGGTTGCTCACTAGTTTATCAAGACTTGAGCTCATAAATTGGAAACTATCAATGAAGGTGAGATGATTGCCAAGCATGAAAGCCATATACTTCTCCATGTTGTTAGGTATGGCATTGATATTCATTTGACACTTTTCACCTTTTTTATTTGTATATGTGTGTTTTTTAGCTATTTCACCAATCTCTTGCATTATAAAATGGCTGTCATACCCACGGAGATTATGAAATATTACGGGAATTTTATCAGTTATTCAAAAGTTAAGATTACAGTCTTGATGAGCGGATCCTCTGTACTTACTAATTATATGACAGTGATCTCTTACTCTCACATCAGTTTTATTGTATTTTTTCTCACATATATGGCATTTATCAGTTTTTTGGAATTTTTCTTCATCATCTTTAGTCATTCTCAATGGTTTAGTGAATTCTTTTTTTATAATATTTTTACAATATTTAACTTCCTCCAACATAGCTTCCATAAATTTGTAAACAGCTTTTTCACCTCTGTAAATTTGTACTGTTTTTGTGTATTTATCATCATAACAACAAACAACCTTGTATCCATAACCACAGTCTGTATGCTTCTGATAAGCTTCAGTAAATGATTTGTTATTGTTTGGTTGACAACCATGTATTTTTTCTGTGATGGCTTCAAAATCTGCATATATTACAAATGGCACTGGTAGTTGTTTATGGAAATTATTGAATTTTAATATATTGTCATTTTTTGCTGGCATTTTTATCGATTGTGTCCCATTCACTTGTATACAGTTTTCTTTATGATCAGTCAATACTCTTTCAGAGCTGAAGCATTGAAGACAATACATGCAGAAATGTTTCCTCTCTTTGTGTTTCGTTTGATTGTACATGAACTTGTTGAAATCTTTGATTAATACATAGTGATTGTTTTTGTTTTCTGTGATTAACAATGAATGAATTTATGAATTTCGCGCAGTATAAGTGATTAAATCATTCAAATCATTCAGTCTTTGTACTTTTCTTTTGAAACATAAATTGGATATGGTTGTTTGTCTTCATAACCGAAAACATTTATGTTTATTTCATTCTGCTTTTCTATTTTATTGTACTGTTTGGTAGTCACTGGAAATTTAATTCCTGAATAATCCAAATTTTCAATGAATTGCTTGTCAACTTTTTTAATTCTCTGTGGGTATTTGTCTTGAGGATGTAAATGTCTGATGTGGCACCACCTGAAACATTCATTGTCATCATTTTTCATGTTTATCAATCCCTTTGCAGAATTTCTGAGTTCTGTAGGTAGTCTTATATAAGAAGATCATTTAATTGGTTCATATTTAACTATATTAATATAACGATTGTCAACAGATTGAACAGTCCAACCGCTTCCTTCTGAAATCCAAACTGCAATCTTATTCAAGATTTGCTGTTTTGATAAAGATAAAGCTAATTCAATTGGTGTATCATTTGTTATTCTTTGGGGTTGACTGTTGAAATAAGCTGTTTTAAACAATCGTTCTTCACGACCTATTTTCTTTTCAAATGTGACTATCAGTGTTTCAGCAAACTTGAGCCCTTTCATTGATATTAATATGTTTTCGATATGGTTAGCAACAGCCTTTCTTGTGTTGTTTAGTTGCATTAATGGGTCTTTGTTGTTTTTGATATCTATTTCATAAGACTTTGTGTAGCCTTTCAGAGCTTTGTTTGTTTGCTCTATCTTAGTTCTCGGCACTGGTACTGGTTCATATCCATCTCTGAACTCTATTGGTGGAAGAATTATGTTTTTTTCATGATCTTGAACCATTTGATTTACACTCTTACGAGGTGCTGGGATTGGTCTAATTTGTTTTACAGTCCTCGGTTCTGGTACTGGTTTATCCCTAAATTCCAATGGCGGAAGAATTATATTTTTTTCGTAATCTTGGACCATTTGATTTACACTCTTACGAGGTGCTGGGATTGGTCTAATTTGTTTTACAGTCCTTGGTGCTGGTACTGGTTTCTTCTTTTCTTGCTTTAATAGCAATTCAATTAGTTTAGATTTGCTCAGTTTTTTGAGACTCTTTTTATCCATACTATTGTATGAGATATTATTTTTCATTATATAAATTATAGTAAATAATATTTCTTTAACCATTTTTTATGCGTTCAAATTATCCCCAAGTTAGGATACTTTGAACTATATATTTAATTTTAATTCCAGGGTTTAGAAATCCTATTTCGTGGGATTACAAATATCAGATATTCGTATAAACATAACAACTTTCTTTAATTTTCCAGACATGTTTCGACGGTACATCCGTCATCTTCAGTGTTACATATTTTGAAATCGCCGTTGAATTTAAAGCGCGCGCGATCTTACAAACTTCGTTACATTGCGTTGTCAATATTGCGTATTAAATCAAAACAGAACAAAACAAAAATTTAAATGAGTGACGCTTAGTTCCTTACAGGGAGAGAGTCAGGTTAATGTGTTTCACCTGCTGGTTGAGATCGGGCTTCTCCCATTTTATATACATGGATTCCTTAAGCTTCACTTGGTACTTAGTGGCTGCAGAGTCCAGGATCTCGAAGCAATCCTGTGTGCAGGATGCCTTAAAAAGACTCCTGATTTTGAAAGTAGTGAAGACTAACCTTATATCAATAGGTTTACATAACCGATTAGCAAGTTTGCGTATACACCTCTTGTTAATCAAAACCTTGATTGATAGAACTTTTAAGATAAACAACACTTGGATGGGGTTCCATACTGATCTTCAAAAATTGTCTGTCATTCTGCGGAGGAATCTCTTCCCTGAAAACCTTATCAACAAATATATTTCTAAATATATTCAGACAGCAGTCAAGGGAGGGAAACACAGTCTCATTCAGGAATCGAGCCCCAGGAAACACCTAAGTTTTTCTTTAAAATCCCTTACGTTGGGCACTTCTCAGTCACGGCACAGAGGTGTATACGCAAACTTGCTAATCGGTTATGTAAACCTATTGATATAAGGTTAGTCTTCACTACTTTCAAAATCAGGAGTCTTTTTAATGTGAAAGATGCTGTCCCTGTAGGGCTTCGCACGCGTGTGGTCTATAAATTTTCGTGTGCAAGTTGTAATGCTTGTTATGTTGGTGAAACCAGCCGACACTTTTCCACACAAGTGCGCGAGCACTTACTTTCAGACAGATCTTCGAACGTTTTTAAACATCTGCAGAGTTCAGAGTCTTGTAAGGCATCCTGCACACAGGATTGCTTCGAGATCCTGGACTCTGCAGCCACTAAGTACCAAGTGAAGCTTAAGGAATCCATGTATATAAAATGGGAGAAGCCCGATCTCAACCAGCAGGTGAAACACATTAACCTGACTCTCTCCCTGTAAGGAACTAAGCGTCACTCATTTAAATTTTTGTTTTGTTCTGTTTTGATTTAATACGCAATATTGACAACGCAATGTAACGAAGTTTGTAAGATCGCGCGCGCTTTAAATTCAACGGCGATTTCAAAATATGTAACACTGAAGATGACGGATGTACCGTCGAAACATGTCTGGAAAATTAAAGAAAGTTGTTATGTTTATACGAATATCTATATTGTTGCTGCTATCTAGACCTTTTGAAATATCAGATAGATTTAATATGTGTCCATTTACCGGCAAGACTGTAATTTTTTCCATTTTTACATATATCACAATACCACTCTTTATGTAGCACGTAATCGGTTTTATTTTGTTTACGTTCCTCTTTGGTGTAGAAAACTGGTCTACCTCTTTTTTTAATTTCTTTATTCTCCATGTATAATATAACTATATATCTTTTTAAATATGTATGCGTTTAAATATAGCCAGAAACAGATTATATTTTTGGCTACTTATGTAGCGAAACACAGTATGAAACCGTAGTTACTATTATTATATGTTACATAACTTCGGTTTAAATATTTTTAATATCTTTTAATGATATCCAACTGTTGAGGTCATCACTGTATCCCTTCCATTTTACCATAGCTTTTTTCTTCTTATAATCCCTCCGAATGACTTTATCAATACGAAAAACATCCTGTCTGGCTTTTAATAATTCAGGTTGATAAAAACTCCCTTGAATATCTTCACCTCTGAGATCTTTTATTTTGTATGTTATTGGATTAGTGTATTGGATCTTATCAACTGTAAATACTTCTTCTGTCCAATTTGGTGTATAACCCTTGTCGAACACATTCCTTTTATACTTAGATATTCGGACCTTATCACCTATTTTAAATTTCGGTTTCTGTTTTAATGTTTCTATATCACCATATAGATTAAAGTAAACGGTTCCTTCATTCCTCTTATTAGATGCTTCTATAGGTGTCATCTTTATGCTTGAATGTTTTGTATTATTGTATTTTTTAACTAATTTTGGTAACATATCGAGATACATTGTATTACCTTGAACTGTGAACTGTCTCCTCATTTTGGATTTAATTGTTCTATTCCACCTTTCAACCACTGAGGATTTCTCCTCATTTTCAGTGGAGTACATATGTATCCCATTTTTCTCCAGCAAGTCTTTCAAGTGTTTGTTATAGAACTCCTTTCCCTTATCAACCCATAAATATTGTGGTTTTCTACCTTCCTTAAATATTGATTTGAATGCTTCAGTAACGGATTCACCTTTCTTATCCTTTAATGGTATAATCCAACCGTATTTGCTGAAAACATCAATAACCATAACAAGATACCGATAACCTTTATTCCATTTGCTAAATTTTTGCATTTCAACTAGATCACTTGCCCATATTTCATCAATATGATTACGTTTTATGGGTGCATGTAACTCATCTGCTAATTTTTCTTGCCAGTTTTCTTTACCTGACGGCTTTTTCCTTTTTTTGGAACTCCAAGTCCAAGCTTTTGCTTCATATCTATGGCATTTCTCGCCAACCAATGTCCCCATTGTCTTTCATTGTATGGCACTTTATCCAAAGCTTGTACCATTTTTCGGTCTGCTTTGTTTTTACATTTTTTGTCATCCTTACATACTGAATAATCAACGTCGTGCTGCATTGCTATAGCATCCGTTTTTCCAGTGGGCATATCATATATTTCTAATATTTGACCTGTTTTTGGGTCATACTTTAGTTGATCTTCTAGAGGGTTATAAGGGCCCGTGTAATGATGACCGGGCAGGGTCCATCCGCTTTTTGGTTTTGGTAATTTACCAATAGCTTTGTGAATATCAAGAGCACCCCCATTATGCAAAGGATCCAGTTTTTTTGATAAATCAGATGTCAAACTATCCAAAGCTTCATCTAGATATTTGCTAGCCATACCTTTTATTTTTTGTTTAGCAAAATCTGATTTGATAGCCTTTGAAGCACCATATTTACCGAGATTATATAATCCTTTTAAACTGTCCTTCAAAATTATTTCACTTAAAAGCCCGCCCGTTTCCCTGTATCACTTTTTCTTTTTTAACAAATTTGGTCTTTTTAATGTGGCATTCGGCACAAGTGCAATAAAACATTAGTCTACCATTTTTAGTTGTTTTGTAACCTGAAGGCTCAATGCAACTAGTTACTTTCTTTTGTTTCAAGCAATAAGATTTCATGTATATTCATACGTTGTATATTTTTGAAATAACTGATTATAAATTCATGGTTCACTGATTTGTCTGTTGGACTAAATTTGGAATTATGAATGACTTCAAGGATTGATCTGCCTCTTTGTCTTTCTAACAAATAGTATAAACACCAATAACCACATAAAACAGAATCTCTCTCTTGTATTTCATCAGAACTGTATACTATTTTGTCACCACTAGTTTGTAGATATAATTGTACTTCATTTGGCATTATCAAACCGAAACTATCAAAGTATTCGGTCAAATGATCGTCTATGTAGCGATAACAAACCCAATGAGTGCCAGGACCAATTTGAGAATCTAAATTTACAATCCCCACTTCTTTGTGATTTATTTTATCTGGCAAATTGTCTCTGCTAAATACACCTCTGAAATATTTTATACCCAGATATTTTACCCAATTAATCAGATCAAAATTACTTAGCGGTTTGTTAATGAACTTTATAGAAGTGCTCCTAGGATTGGAATATTGTTGAAGGGACTGTTTTTCCCTAAAAGTAAACCTGACCCCCTTTTTGTCTTTTTTTGGTCTTTTTTTTTGGTTTCATCCCCATACCAACTGGATTTCCCCAAGTTCCATAAAATGGTGGAGGCATCAAATCTCTTGTCACCCTACCACCTCTGCTTCCAGGGACATATATCGGTGTTCCGGCTATTCCGACAGGATCGACTTGTAAGCCTTTACCTCTTCTTCCAGGTACAAAAATTGGTGTCGAACTCATATCCAAATCATCAACTTGTAAACCTTTACCACTCAGAGCATCGATAACCATAGGTATCCCGATTGAAGCAAGGATACTCCAAATACCACTTCCAATCTGTTTTTGAGTAGGTTTGAAATGCATTCCGGAACCTTTTTTAAGCGCTTGTAATATGTCTTTCTTTTGTTTTGTTGTTAAATGATCTTTGTATGATATCAATTGTTTTACCTTTGAATTAGGTATCATTAATTGACCACCGAATAATTTATCAACACCAAGAGAAGCAAGACCAGATAAAGCCCCAGAAAAAAGAGCACGCCGGGCAATTTTTGATCTGATTTGGGCCATGGATCTGTCCATAGTGTCCAGGCCTCCAGGAGTAACATTTCACTCGGCCATTCCGAATGCGACCAAGGCGTATAAGCACACTAGGATTTGTTCCATTTTCGGAAGACTGGTACCGAAAATGGATTTTGGCGCTAAAGAACAAAATTGTTCGGACTGCAAGCTTTATTTTGATAAACAGCTTGCCGTGGTTACTATTGTTCATCAACCATATTTCTCGATTCTAAAACTTGCCTTGTCCTTCGTTAGCGAAATGTAACGCCACCAACAGAATAAAAGGTTTTTTTGAAGCAAATTTTCGCAGAGAAAGAGACTGTGTTTTATCGTTCTGTCTGACCAAAATAGAGGAATATGATCTGAACTGTGTTTCTATCGTTCTGGTTTCTTACCGGAGGCCGTAGATTTCGCGCAAGAACAGCTTTTGTCTACCCGTGCTTCGACACTCCCGGAACACTCCATGGGAAGCAAGAGCAGGGGAAAGCCAAGACGTTCATCGCACGGTTCACAGAGGGATCGCTTTCCAATCGGGGAACTGGCCAGAAAAAGGGCTACTCTTAGAGCTGAATATTTGTCGAAGTCCAAAGAGGTTTCTGGTCTACAGAAACAAATTCAGCGACTAAAGAACAAAGTAAGTCTTAGTATTATTTGTGCTGAAAGCGATGTTATAAGCTAGTCTTGTGATTTTTCGTGCAATGGTTTATAGAGCTTACAAAATTTGCCATGATAAGCTAAAAAATATATATGTAAAAATATATATAATAAAAAAGAAACAAAAATATATTATAATATAATAATGAATTTCCTTCTTTCTGGCATTTTTTTTTCTAACCCAAAGAAAGAGAAGCTAGAGACTATAGAAGAATTGCAAACAGACTCGGTACCTTCACAAAGAACACCAACATTTCAAGTAACTCAGAATGCATCCACCGTGAGAAAAAGAAGTCCCACTCAACTCACCAGTGAAGGAGTTTTGGATTTACCAAGACGAAGTGCTCACAGAAGGCAGTTAGAAACTCTCACTGCTGCAGCAGAGATTAATGGAGGGTCATGCGAGAACAGGGCTCCTGCACTTGATGGTATGTTCTCGACTATTTGTAAGTATGGCAAGATTGCCGATATATCTAGGTACGTTTGCTCATCCCGAAAGGTGAAAAAGGCCACTGTGACCAAAATAAAAATGCACTGTGCAGAGTATGAGAAAAGTGAAGAGAATTTTATTCGTTCCCTTTCACTGCTTTATGCAGGTGGGGTAATTAGTAAAGTTAAATATCAACAGACAAGATCATCTATTGCAATGAAAAATACAGGGAGACATACCAAAAAGGGTTTTCTGTCAAAGAGAAGACTCACTTATGGGTGGGGTATCCCAGTTCCTAAAACCCTTCCATACAGTGTCCTAATGAATAAAATTGAAGAACTTGATATGGGAGATGTTATCTCAGTAAGAGGAACTTCGTGTCATGACTTACCAGTAGACCAACATGTTGATGGGGTGTATAGGAACGTCTAGAATTTCCTACTCATGCTTTGCAAATTCTATTTTGTGACTGATGAATACAGGAAAGAAAGTGACAAACTGACCTGGTTTGGTGAGAGGGAGGGAACATTCAAGGTTGCCATTGGGGGTGATGGAGCTCCATTTGGAAAGTGGGACCAATCAATGTCCTGGTTAATTAGTTTTCTAAATGTGGGACCAAGGGTGGCCTCTCCCAATGACAATTTCCTATTGTTCGGCGCCAACTGTAAGGAGGACCATGAGGTGGTTGTTAGATTCACAGAAAAATTAGCAGCAGACATAGAGGTCATTGAGAAGAAAACCTACACAGTAATGGGGAAGGATGTTACCTTTTCATTTGACCTTCTCCCAGGGGATATGAAATTTCTGGCCTTTATCAATGGGGAATTATCTAATTCAGCAAAATATTTTTCCAGTTTTGCTAACGTTTCCCAAGATGAAAGTAGTTCACTTACTGGGAAATTTGGAGTAAATCAAGATTGTAAGTGGAGACCCTGGCAGTATAGCCAAAGAATTGCTATTGCAAAGCAGGTTGTTGAATTCAAAAGAAAACTCCCAGCTCATTTAGCTGCAAAAACAAAAAGGAGTAAAATCACACAATTCATTGCTGGAAAAAAATCCAGGCAAGAATTTCAACCCTTTATTGGGAAGCTTTGTGAGAGAGAGGTTGTTGAACCACTTCACTAGAAGAACAATGGGGTGCAGTATTTACATACAATGCTGCTTGATGTTGCCATTTCTATTAGTAACCTTCCCAATAAATTAAACAGCCTTAGTGAACTCCCCCCAAACTGTGCAATTACCAGATATCTGAAGGCTATGGAAAATGATGTCAAAGCAGGGAGAATGAGAAAACAATTGGGCAAGTGGCTTCTTGAAGACAGGGGTAAAGACAAGGATTTTACATATCGCTTGACTGGTAAAGATTCACGGTTAATCTTACATGGGTTCATGTATTTAGTCAAAGCAATTCAGGGTGACTCAACAGACCAAAAACTTCTAATGAAACTTCTGCAAATTGTTTTTATTGGTACTAAGCTCAGGGATTGTGCTGCAATTTTTTCAATGTACCATCTCACTGAAGAAGATCTTGCAAAACTTTCTCAGTTGTGCCATGATTATTTCACTGCAGCTGCTTTGTTTGGCTCTTCAGTATCAGGCACTGTATGGAGTATTGGACATTTAGTCTATGCTCACTCCAAGCTAATGTTTGACAAGTATGGTACAGGGTTGGGTATCAACACAATGCAGGGCAGGGAAGCTAAACATGTGCAAATTGCTAGCTTTGCCAGAAATACCCAGTACAAACAACGTTGGTATCAGGTTTTTAGGCATGACCACATTAGCAAGCTATGGCTTCCTGTCAAGCAACCCTCACTTTTAGCCTATCACCAGTCACATGACACTCTTATTCCTACCCGCATTCGTAAGGATCCCCAACATTACTGCTATTGCGGCTTGGATAAAGAAGCCGACAGTGAACATTGCTTATTCTGTGGACATAAACTCATGCGGGAGATTAAGAAATCTGTATGTGATGGCAAACCAACACAAGAATGTTTAAGTTACTCAGAATGAATTTAGCATGTATTAATTAGCTCAAGATGCAGTGTTATCCTGAGTATTTTATGCAAGGCCGTACGGTCTAGTGATCACTCGGTTACCCTAGAAGACTACTATATTCAATTGAGTTGACTAACACTTCTGGTTTCCCAAAAGGACTATCGTTTTTGAAGTTCAGGTGTGTAGCAATGTGGGCTATTTTTTCCCTGACAGATTTGGAATTGTAGTTGTTATAATGCCTAGGGGCAGCCAAAGATTTTCTTACAGCACAGCCTTGTAATGTGTAATTGTCATAACATCTTTATCATTAAAGGATGTACTATTCTAAAACTCATTAATAATAAAATTTATTAATACGTTTGAGAGCCATTAAAAAATGGCTATATTCGTCACGTGCATGAGTTTTGATACCCAATGAAAACACAGATGAAAACCACACATGTTTTGGATCACATATCAAAACTGTGACCACGCGTGGTTTTCATCTGTTTTCTCATTGGGCATGAAGATTTATGCATCAAAACAAAAATTGAACAGAACAACAATACTTCAAGTTTAATTAACCATCATAATTAATCAGCTTCACTGCCAAATCATTTTTTTTTTCGTTGACAAAAATTTTTACATCTTCAATAAAATACAGGAAGATTTAAAAAGATCGATCTATATTCTAATACATGTAGTCTTCCACAAAATTAGTATCTTGTATTGACCCTACAGTAGCTTATTAATACTGCCTCCTGTCTTACCTTTTATCGCCCATTTAGTTTTGTAAGTCTAGGAGTACTCCCTTGCAATAACTTTGATTCTTCTTCCCAACTTTTTGGAGAACGAAAATGGCTTTCAGTAATTCACTGCGAAAGACTCCGTCATCTTCACTCCCCCATGACTTACAACGAACATCAACAAATTTCCCACATTCTGATTATTTTTAAAATAGATAATCTCATGGGAAATTAGAGCACTGAAAAAAAAACCCCTAATTACTAAAAGAAGTGTGAATAGTTTTAGAAGCTATGACAAAAACTTGTGCGTTGTGTTGGACTGGGGTGTCCAGACACCTTGAAACAATAAAAGCACTAGGGCCTACGGCTCGTGCTTTCATCTGTTTCTCGGTGTCTGGAAACCCCAGTCAAACACTCGTACTCGTTTTTGATATATTACTTTTAAATGAATGACTGCTCCATTCAGTTAAACAATAAATTGTAAATTGGTTAGGTGTTCCATGCAATTTTAGTTTTTAGTTAGTATGTCAGACAAACCACATTGTAATCAACAAACATGAATTTTAAGATATTTAGTCAGAGTATATATTATTGTAAAAAAAATTGATCAGGGACTATCGAGATGTTTGTCTCTGAAATCATTAAAGGAAAATGATTGAGCAATTGCAAGTGTCATTAGTATAAGTCCTCTATTCAATGTTGACTGATCCCAAAAGAATTCCAGTATCCATAATGAAATTTTGCTCTCAAAATCTCTTCCTTACCATTGTAGACCATAGTTCCCTTCTTCTCATCATTGACTATAAGCTTTGCCTCTCCTTTCCCTTCCCCAAGTTGTTTTCTGAACCCACCACAATCTTCAAATTTATCAAAAAGGTTGCATAACCTTCTCAGGCTTGAAAATGATATAGCCACTGATCCCGGTTTGGTTTCAACCTCTATCCCATATCTTGATATACCAAGAATCTCCTTTTGCATGAGATCGAAGACCTCCTGTGGCATGGGAAGTTCGAAGCAAACCATCCACGGATGTATTTTGCTCATTCTTGGGCTAAGACGGCGATATATCGCAGTTTTTGCGCGGATCATGCTTCGTTCTAGCATGGGGTAAAGCTGGCCGATGCTATGTTTAGGTCGCTCACGAATAACTCCAAACTTCGCTTTCACTACCGCTTCGGCAAGCTTGTTAAGCTCTTTGAATGTAATATCTAAATCCCTTAGTTTATATGCGTTAGATATTCGCCGCTCAAATTTTGATTTCTCTTGCTTCAGTGCCTCTTTTATTGAAATAATTAGTTCGCCTTCGGTAGTTTCAGATTGATCCGCCATCTTGAATTTTGTTTAACTGAACCCCAGATCCTCCGTGGCCAAAATGAAAGTTGGCCCAATTTCGAGCTATAATTTCCTGGCGTGGAGGTGTAGCGACCTTTTTAGCTAATGGCATTACCATTGGTAACACTTTTGAAGATAACCCAGCGAGAGTGCTCCATAGAGAACCACCGTGTCTAGCAACATTCAGTATTTGAGTTTTACTGATTTTTATATCTACTCCGACACCATTTTTCATCGCCTTCTGTATTCTTTTGAGTTGTGTTTTGGTTAGCATTAGTTCATCTGAACCACTCAGTTCATTTTTTGATAATCTGAGGGTGATAGGAGTTTTGTTTGCATATGCTTTTGCAAGCTTTTCCAATTGACCTTTACTTAAACTTACACCATGAGGAAAATATTTAGTTGTTGTCATTAATTGAATATAATATATGTTACATAATATCCAATCTTTATAAAATAAATATGTTTAAAATCAGTCATTTAGTTATTCATTATCTCTTAACGAAACATCAATTTACCGTTTCTGTTGTATATCCTCCTCATTCAGTACAAGAGCATATACACTGTAGTCTGCATTAGTTCCAGTAGACAATTCATACTTGAAAGTCAGTTTTGTTGTACCGTCTCGAATATCTAGTTTTTGTTTGGTCAAATCGAAATACACAAATGGAAATATTGTACTAAAATTGTTTCTGTTTAATAGTGTGCCTTCACTGTATTCATTGTTTTTATGAACGTATTTAAGTATATCTCTGTACACTCTTGCTGGATCTGTAGCCGGACTATAATGAACTTCAGGATAGTCATTACCATTCGCTACTACGAGGTGACAATTCGTAAGAGTTCTTGCATTTGCTACACTAAATGTATTATATAAAAAGGGATTTGCGGTCTGAAGTTCGTCATTTGCATCATTACTGATGTATACGAAAACATGTCTAAGTTTATTAACCCCTGAACTGATTTTAAAAGTTCCAATTCGCTGTCTGGTTGAGTTTGATCTATAAATCTGTTCATTCAAATAAGACCATTTCTGAGATTCTTTTTTGACAAATCTATCCAGATACAATGTTTGTCCTTCAGAATTGAAAGTTATTCTAGGCACAACTAACTGCATCTTAGTTATCACAATTCTACAATCAGCACCTGCCTGCCAAACCAGATTTGCATCTGATTCGATATCAATACTTATTTCTTTTCTACCATTTGGTGTTAGTTGATTTTGAAGAGCTTCGAAATAAGAAAAACGATTAAGAGATATTTCTGTCGAAACTGTACTTGAGGTACCTAATTGTGCCTTTCTCAAAGCAAAACCTTTATTGTAATTGGCTTGTGCTGCTCTCTCTTCAGCATGTCTGTTTGTATCCAGATAAAAAAGTTCGTTTGTTGCTGTACTGTTTGCATAACCTGGGCTATACTCGAGTAAATTTTTAATATTGGTAGCATGGTTTGCATCATTACAATCATACACTCTTTTTCCGTTAAATTTGATATCAAGATGCTTTATGAAACTATGTGAACCATTTACAATGCCGTTGTGATCATCGACTGTAATAGCACCTCCATTAGCTAGTAAAACAACTTTGAAATCAAGAGAAATTCGTGCATTATACCAGTTGAAAGGTGTTACTTCGCCTGTATTGTCGGCTACAAATCTATGACCTTCCTTCTTTTGGTCAACTGTAAGAGTTGTAACTAATGCTGTTTCTGGCTCAAAAACAACGTCTTCATATCTTTCTACGGATTTCTAAAAGAATTCATTATAATAATATATTACATAAAATTGACTTTTCTTCTTAATTTTGTTTTTGATCTTGACCTTAAAATCAAAGTCATAAACCAATCGATACCATTTAAATCTAAAGGTCGTAAAAGTGAATCTGTTAAATAGAATCTCATTTCGTTTATGCTTGTTCTTGATAAATCGTTAAAAAGTAGTCGTCTTGGCTCGAACTTAAAACTGTAACTCCGAGTTAAATTATCAGTTGGAATTACACAGAGTAGATTATCGTCTGAACCACTGATGACTGAATTTTCGACGATGTCTGAATGAACATTGATTTTATCAACTGATCGTGTGATATTAGGTAAGCTCGATCCATATTCTGTTTGTAAGACTATTTTTTTTTCAAATCCCAACAGATCATTAAATTCAGTGGTTCTGAGATCGACTTGATAATTAGTTTTCAGTTCAATAACAACTTTGTAAGTTGATAAAACAAATAATATATTGATACCATATACTCCTTCATTATCGGCTTTATCTCCATTTCCAACCATTTTTGCATGTAAATAGTCATTGATATCTGAATAACTGTACATTCCATTTTCAAAAGTAACTGTTTTCCAGCTACTTCCTGCATCTGTAGAATATTTGATTTTATTATTTCCAAAATGTTCAGCAACGTTATGCCAACTGTATGTCATAATGAGACTGTCTACTCCTATTTCATGATGTAAATTCGGATCTAAACTAAGTGTTTCCCGTAATTTGATTTTAAAATCATGTGATTTACTTTTACCAATTGTCACTCTATTGACAGATGAAATATATATCGTTCTATCTTCCATATATATTAGATTATATATTCTCTCAATAGATCATTAAGTTGATCATTGCTTATAACACCAATTTTGTTTAATGCATGAGCTACCTGTGTGATCTCATTTTTAACTCCATCGTTACCTGCTATAATGGATCCACCTAACAGTTCAAGTCGGGATTATTATAATAAATTACACCAGAACCTAATCTCTTGAATTTATTACTAGTCGGATGGATTGGAATCTCAGATAAATTGTTTATATCATTGAATATTTCTCTTGACAATGGTGAATAATTCTTTCTGCCATCAAATCCTTTTGTGAATAAATCAATTGTGTCAAAATCAGCCTGTTTATCATATACTTTTTGGCCATTCTTATGAGCAACCATTTTTAATTGACCAAATAATTTTGGCACATCAATTACCAAACCACCATATTGACCATTCTTAGGGTTTACTTTGTAAGCATTCCTTTTCTTTTGAGTGTATAATCCACTACCGCTTTTCATAGTTTTAATACCTTCTGGTATTACACTTATTCTATTTTTATATTTTTGCAAAATTTTGATTTCTTTTGTTAAATCTTCAATATCATCAGCATTTTGTTCTTTTAACTTTTTTGATTTTGATAGCCTGCCTTTTTGAGCAGCGAATTTTTTAGTCATTTTGCCAACATTCTCATCATATTCATCGAAATTAATAGTTTTATCTCGGGAACCCTTTAATACATCAGATGGTGCAAAAAAATTGTATTTCATCAACGTTTGTATATCATTGTAATCGAATCCTTTATCCATATCTGATTTAAATTTTGGCATCATTACTGGTTTGTAATCAATTGGTAATTTTGTTTCTTGTTCTGTTGTCTCAGGTAATTGATTATATATAAAAACATTTTCCAAACCACTGGTAATTGCTTTTTGGTTGTCTGCAAGTTGTTTTATCAATTTATCCTGTTTTTCATCAATAGTTTTTTTTACACTTTCTTGAGTGTCAATCAATGGTTTATAAATTTCTGACACTCCTTCATAAGCATCTTGTTTGTCCTCTTTATACTGTTTTAGCATATTTCTCACATCTCTGGTTTTTCTTCCTGCTGTAATTTTTGAATTACTAAGCTTTTCAAACTGTTTAATATCCATATAATAGTAGTTTATATCAACTTATCTCAACTTATCTGAACTTATCTCAACTTATCTAACCTATTATATGGAAATACTAAATTACGATTTCAAAGAGGATGAAAACAAATTTTAAACAACTTTTAAAATATATGCCTGATAAACCATTCAGAATGCTGATATGCAGCGGATCTGGTTGCGGTAAAACTAATTTCCTTTATCATATGCTCATGAAACCAATGCTTTATTATGATCAGATTCATCTGTATGGTAAGAACCTTGAGCAAGAAAAATACAAGCACATGATTGAAACCATGAATGACATTAGTAAGCATGAGGAAGTCAATTATGACATTATGTATTGCAATAACAACGAAATAAAACCGGTTGAAAGTCTTGATAGCGACTCTCAGAAAATAGTGATATTTGACGATTTCATTTGTGATAAAAATCAGAAACCACTTATTGACTATTTTATTCAAGGACGGCATTAGAATTGTTCAGTAATATACCTCAGTCAGAGTTTTTACAGAACACCAAAAGACATACGAATCAATTGTAGTCATTATATTGTTTTTGAATTTCCGAGTAACAATGAAAGAAACCTTATATCTAAAGAATTGGGTGTAACAAAAGACACATACGAAAAAGCGACCAAAAAACCATTTGATTTTTTGTATGTCGACAGAAATAAAAAATTGGCAAAGAGAAATTTTTATGGAGACATATAATATATGGGAATATTTAATCAAAAAATCAATCCACAGGATCAACATGGTAATAAATATAAATCGAGTGTAGGTCCACCTGGAATAGGATTCAAACTAACTAGTGATGGAGATTACAACATTGACAATAAAAAACTGAGAAATGTAGCTTCACCACAATCGAATAACGATGCAACTACTAAGAGTTATGTTGATTCAGAGGTTTCAGGATGTTTAAGACTTGATGGCAGCAAAGCTATGGCTGCAGCTCTCAATATGGATAACAGACGTGTCGAAAATATTGCCCCTGCTAGGCACGGGTATAGCGATGCTGTGAGCAGTTTACATCTACATAACTTTTATTTCGATCTTAACATTGATGATGGTTTCATAGAAGCACAAAATCCAATCGATATGCAAGATCAAAGAATTAAGGGGTTAGTCGAACCAGTACATCATAAAGATGCTGTATCAAAATTTTACGTTGACAACTTTATGACTCAAAAGGCTGATAAAACAGAACTTGTCAATTATTTAAAAAGAGACGGATCAATTTCAGTGACTGATGATTTTGACTTTGGAGATAATAAAATTACTAAGGTTGGGAATGGTTCGCAATCAACTGATGTAGTGAATATATAAGGGTATATTGATACTGAATTGACTTCCAAACCAAATTTAAATCAAGTTGTTCTACGAAATGGTATACAGGATATAACTGGAAATTTAAATATGTCTCAAAAAAAGATCATCAATTGTGGTCCTCCGAGTAGTAGTTTCGATGTGACTCGAAAAAGTTATGTTGATAATCAATTTTCAAGATGTTTAAGATTGGATGGGAGCAATAAAATGACTTCAAATCTTGACATGAACAATCAACAAATAAAAAATGTCAAAGACGCAACACATAATCAAGATGCTATAACTTTAAAGCAAGTCAATGATGCTATTTCAACCACCAGTACCAATAGTGAAAAATACACAGACCGAAAAATTGCAGAGAGTCATATAAGCACACACGAAAACAGAAAAAATGTTCTGGTGTATGTGATGGATGATGGAGAATTTACAGAAGATTTTGGAATATAGGATGTCAATTTAATCACCTATAATGACTCACCACATAAAACCAACAAAAAGGCATTTTTCTTGAAGGTTCAAAAAACAACTGATGGGTCCAATCTGTTTAAGGGTAAATTTGATTTTAATTTGTTTAAGATGTTACAAGACAATTTCAGTGATAATTACACAGTATGTATTGAGGTATATTTTGAAAAAGATGGTAGACATAATTCAGAATTTAATTCATTCAATATCTCATTCGAAAAACTGAACATGAACATTGACAAATTTCACATGATTAAAATAGATTCAGATTACAAATATTATCGTAGTATTTTAAACCTGACGGCACATCTCCATCAATTCAAAGGCCGCTATATATTACTGTTCAGAGTACATATGATAATTTATCACCAATTTTCAATTTTATTACCTCTATATGTGTTGATTTATGGTATCAAAGGAGAAGCCAAAAGCGATCTTGATATGACTATATATGATTATGAAAAAGCTTATGAAGTTGCAAACAATGAATTAAAACTGCATGTACGGATCGATATGAACTCGAATAGAATAAAGAATTTGGCTAGACCAGTAAATGACAATGAACCGACCACAAAAATATTCATGAATCAAAATTCTCTTCCATCTTATGTTTTTGGTGTTACAGAACACAAAACAAATGATTGCAATTTCCTTATGCCTTTGACACAAACAGATGGTACATTAACGACGATTTTACTGTCCAGTTTGATTGAAAATGTGTACATTGAACATGTGACCGTCATCTCATTGACACGGTTGACGACTCAACACAGATTAATCATCAATTCAAACCAGTACGCATTCAGATTCAATAATATCAATGGTTCAAAAATAACGAATAGACAAAAATTCGATTCTATTACTAGAATGAGCATAACATCGACTGGTGGTCAATTGCAGAGATTTAATTACTCTTTAAAGTTACGTCCTTACAACTTGTAAAATAATGTAATTAAATGATGTAATGGCATTGTATGTGGAAGATTCTGATGGAGATTTCATACTCGATGATGATGGTGAAAAAATTGAATATACAGTCAGTTATTTCGACAATACTATTGAATCATACAAAGCACCGTTTTCAATAAATGATGATGGAAATGCTGAAACTGACAAAAATATGATTGTGAAGGCTGCTACAAATGATAATCATGTTGCTATAAAATCACAAGTAGGCGACATCGTTAGAGATTCTTTTCTCGATCTTTGTGTTAGTGAATATTTAAGAATGTATGCTAATTGTGTTTATCAAATTGACAGAGCAGATGGCCAAAATGTAAAGATGGATGCAAGCAGAAAAGTAGAAACAATATATGATAAAAGCAATGAAGAAAGTGATGCCACTCAAACTGATTCATCAAAAAGACCTACAGTGTATACAAAAGCTGAAAAACACAATGGTCGTTATTTCATCAAATTTGGTGGATCACAAAAAATGACAAGCCAGGTTAATTTAAACAATGATGCAGTTAATGTGTTTATTGTTTATAAATTAAATTCAAGAGCACAGAGTTACTGGAATAATGGTTTATTCGGTCACGATAATACAGGATATGATAAATTTGTTGCTTATAGTGGATCTAATCTTGTGGTATCTGGGGCTGATAAGACATATAAATGTGTTTATGTTGGCCCGGCAAGTAGCCTACAAAGTTTTCTAAATCTAGGAGATTATAGCAAAAATGATCTTGGAAAACTCAACGTATGGCATTTATTATCAGTCCATTGGGATAACAAATCTTCAGTAAAAACCGAAAAAAGCAAGATTTACTGGAACAAAAAGCATATTGGTGATTTCACTTCTGACAATCGCGTTGGTGCTTCAACAACTGTTTTTGGAGGTCTGGATGCAAGCACTAACATAGCACCCTTAAACGGCAATATCGCTTTTTTCTGTGTTTATTA
Source organism: Montipora capricornis (assembly GCF_036669925.1). NCBI lineage: Eukaryota > Metazoa > Cnidaria > Anthozoa > Scleractinia > Acroporidae > Montipora > Montipora capricornis. Next base: position 17,698,083 of record NC_090886.1, read on the forward strand.
TTATTATTATTAAACTTCATTATTGATGAAAAAACAATTTTAGACCATCATCAAGTATTAACGGAACGATACAATATAACGTAATATATATGTATATCAACAGTTTATTAATATTTGTAAAACATAGTTTCAAAAATGCAAAAGAAAAGCATCCAAATATTAATGACAAAATACTAAAATCAGCACTTGTTTATCAATACCTACACTTTTTTTATTTTGAAAGAGACATATCCATAAACAAAATTCTTGAACTGAATAATGGCGAAATTGGTTTGATGGGACCTGGTAATGGTTTTATAACTTGGTTATTTGAAAAAACATTTGGTTGGATTGATATTTTAAATACTCATAGTATATTGCATGATGCTTTTGGAAGGTTTTATGATCATCATGAATTAGGTAGAGGTTATACATATGCTATTCCAGAAAAATACACAACTAAACTGATTAAAAGATCTCCATTATACGGACAAATTTCTGGTCTATTGTATTGCATGTGTAGACGATTAACAATCTAAACCATATATATGACTGACAAACGTAAAAAAATATTTGACTGGAATCACATTTCAGACAAACTTACAGAAGATGAAGTTGATGAACTAAAAAGCTACTATAAAGCGTATCACAAAAAGTGCTGGGCTTATAAACAAGCTGTTAAACGGTTTAAAAAATTGTAATAGTGTTTCTATTCTTACAGGAGCAGGAGGATTAGTCTCTGCTATTGTGACAGGTGGTGTAGCTCTTGTAGCAATTAGCACTGCAGCTCTGTTAATAAAATCTTACATGGATTTTCAATCACTAGATCTCAAGATACAAAATTGTACATACGCTTATCAATCATATCAGCATATTGTAATTGATTTAAAAGACATGTTACGAACAGGTGAATTTGATCAATCTATTCATATCGAGATGAAAAATGTTGATGATTTTGTAACTGATGTATGTCCAAGTGTTGACAAATTTCTTCTTAAGTATAATAAAAAATTCATTCCTTAACTATTGTATCGATTTTGTCTGAAACCAATGTCAGGATTTCTCTCCAATACTCATTATACATTTGTAGTGTTTTTTTGGATTTTGTCGTCTTAATCTTTTCATAAGGAAGATCAACCATTTTGAATATCTTTTGTAAAATAAAGTTGATATTAATCATTCTTTTACGATCATTATTGACTCAATTAATTACTGCTCCTATTTCATTAAAAATCCTTAATATTTTGCTCTTGTTTTTAACAGATATCTGAAAATCATTTTTAAGAGCTATATTGTTAATTATATTTTCTATATGATATTTTCTTTGATAAACTGATTTACGATTAAATCTGTGTTTGTTCTCATAAAATTCAACATATTCTACAACAGGTCTGTAACCATGGACTGTTCCACAATTTTGACAAACTATATTTTTATTATTCACTATATCTGATTGACTACAACATTGATATATTTTTTTCACACGATCTCCGATTTCTTTATTGCAAAATGGACAGACGACTTCTTCCATATTGACAAGCTCTTCATGTATGTTTTTACAACTCATTATACTATTATATGAGATATTAATTTTAAAACATATAGATTTCCAAAATACGAGATCAAAAATTGGAAACCATAATAGTAGATCAAAATTAGTAAACCGAAAATACGAGACCATTAAAAGGAAAGTAGTATAGGAGTTGTGTTGCTAAGAGATCATTAAAAAATGATTCCATAGCCCCAAGTCATATACTACTAACCACCAAACCTATGAAACCATGAAACACATGAAACACATGAAACCATGAAACCACGAAACCTATGCTACCATGAAACCATTGACACCATGAAACCTAGGAAACCATGAAACCATTGACACCACGAAACCTATGAATTTGCGAAACACATGAAACCATGAAACCATTGACACCACGAAACCTCCGAAACCACGAAACACATGAAATTATGAAACCGTGAAACCACGAAACCTGTGAAACCATGAAACCATTGACACTACGAAACTTATGAAACCGTGAAACCATTGACACCGCGAAACCTATGAAACCTTGAAACCATTGACACCCTGAAACCTATAAAACCTTGAAACCATTGACACCACAAAACCTTTGAAACCATAAGACCATTGACACCACGAAAAGTATGAAACCATTGACACCATGAAACCATTCACACCACGAAACCTATGAAACCACGAAACACATGAAACTATGAAACCATGAAACCACGAACCCTATGAAACCATAAAACCATTGACACCACAAAACCCATGAAACCATTGACACCATGAACCCTATGATACTATCATTATATGACATAGCATAACCTACGAAACCATGACTCCATGATACTATCATAATATGACATTGACCTTGGCATATACTAATTAGCATAAATTCGTCACTGTAACACCAAGTAATAACCCTTATTTCCTACCTTTGAGTGCCTGGTAGATCAGTTATGCTGGCGTTATTACAAGTCATATGGCATCGTGATTGCTCATAGCATAAATTATAAAACGTCATGTTATAGTTTATAGGCTTGCATACAAAAGCAGGGTTACTAGTCGTAACACCTATTTTTCACCATATCTATTAAGTTTTTCATGTTCAACGTTTTCACCCATTTTTCACCATATCTATTAAGTTTTTATGTTCAACGTTTTCACCCATTTAGAGAAAAAGGCAGCGCTGGAGAAGTACACAGATTCGCTCAATAAAATTATCCACGATCATTTGGAGCAGAACCCAA
>NC_090886.1:17705833-17735833 GCF_036669925.1 Montipora capricornis
ATCTAAAAGGATCTTCTTCTATATTTCAGCATCTCCGACTATTCAAGGCTCAATGTCCATCTCCTAAGTACAATAAAGACTGCACCAAACACAACCACAAAGTATTTGACTTAAAATTACAAACTTCTTCCAAGATTATCTCTCAGTTTTTGCCAGCTTAGTTATAACACAATGATAATGTTGCTGTTGTAGTTTGAAGAGTTACTTCTCCTTTGGCCACTGAGATTAATTCCAGTAACTTGACAAAAATGTAATGGTGCAATGACCAACAAAATAATGTCCCAGTTGTCTGAGTTTCTAGCGCCATGATATACTCGCTTTGTTAGGGATTGTTTTAAGCACCATTTGTTTTGTTGTGTTCTTCTTGTTTTTATTGTGTTCTCAACTTTACTACATTGATGGCCATTGTTATTATGATTACCTTCTCTCCCTGTTTACAAAATAAATAATAATTTGTTAGTATTATACAAGTACTTTACAGGCTACGTAATCTTCAGTTCTGGTCACAATAGATGCCCATAGCAACACAATAATTCAGCAACATGCTATCTCGTTTCATTCCTTATCCTGTTATGTTATTATGTTTACATTTAAGCCCCATCTTAATGCATGATTATCCCTTCTCCATTTAACTTTCACAAATAATCATAAGCATTATACATGTATTAAAATTTGTGGAACACTCTACTCCATTCAAGCTAATTCTGTTGCAAATGGATCTACCAGCTTCGGGCAGGGAATGAGGCTGTGAATCTACCAGTATTATACATCTTCGCCAACTCTTCCGGACTGTCCGGGAATCTCCCGGATACAGACTTCATCTCCCACTCACTCGTACGGGTTATCGAATCTCCACGTACCTATGACGTACCTACAGTATTCTGATCACATACACGCGTAAAACTATCCCGTACAAACGATGTGAAGCTGCAGCAGCGCTGCTTTAATTCACTTTTTTGGTGGTGCAGCGCTTACACATCGTTAAAGCAGTGTTTACGAGCCACTCAAACAGCCATGAACAAATTCATAACACTGCAAAAGCGCTGCAAATATTTTGCAGCATGAAGCATCTTAAATGCAGTGCTGTGATCCGCTGCATGAGAGCTGCAAATGAGACACCGCATGAACAGTTTCTTATAGCAAAAACTAGGGTTGCTTAAGGGTTGCAACAACACTGCATGTGCACTGCCGTACACTAAGGGTACTTTTGATTGACCGTATTCCAGAATAAGAATACATGGAATATAAAGTTTAAAATCCTTCGTTTTTACGGAGATTCACATTAAAATTGTCAAACACCCGCTAAACGCTATTTTAAACATATTTTTATTATCCTTGCTGCTTCCAAACGCGACACACATACCGTTTTAATCATCTCTTCACGTATTCTTATTCTGGAATAGGGTTAATCGAACGCACCCTAAGTCGACTTGAAAAAATATATCAAATTGTGATACAGAAATTGGCGGGCGAAATGAAAGACAGAAACATCACTTATTGTACATACCTTTCGATCATAAAACTATCTGGCGCAAAATAGAAATCGGCAGAGGGATATCCTGTTGATTTGAACTTGCCAAAACGTTCGCACTTACCTCATACATTTGATGCTTTTAATACCCCACAGGCCACAACTCAAAATTATTGCCAGCGGTCAATAATGTACCTATATCTCGATCATGAAACTTTCTGGCGCAAACATGAAATCGGTACAGGGGTGTCCTGTTCATTGGAACTTGCCAAAAGTGCGCACATGCCGCACACATTTGATGCTCTCAATACTCCACAACTCAACATTATTGCCAGCGGTCAAGAATGTTAGACGATCCAAGCATGCCGAGTTGTAACAAACCCGTAATTTAAGTGGAATAATTGTGCCGTTCTTAGAATTATCCGATAATTGTCACTCTACGAAGATCTGACAGAAAATCCAAATCTCAAAACCTCAATGGCCGGCAAAGGGAGATGCGTTTGCACGCGACAAGCAAGTGGATGTTCTTGTCATCACATTGGAATGAACCAATAGGACCCAACCTGGAACCGGAAATAACCCTTACTTGTACAGAAGTACAAAGCTCATTGACCTCATTTTGCACGCGTTTTTAATAAAATGTACTTTTGATATCAACGCGGCCAGTAGAAGTAACAAAACAAATCAACAGAAAACGTTGTTCGATCACCAACAGTCATTTGTAATGGGCGGTCATGCTGAAATCTGCAGTTAAAGAAAACGCCGCTCTTTTTTTTTTGTCTCCCTTGCTTGTTCACCCGCAACAGTCGCGAGAGCAAATTTACATCTCCAATTAACCCAATGGAGATCATGAGGAGGCTATCCCAATGATTGTTACTATTAAACATCAAAATTGCTCTTTTAACAGTCATGTTTATTTCTGTTAAAAAACAAGCTGTAAAATGTTTGTGACAGAAAAAAGGAAACGCTTAGTCCTTTTCGATATGTTTGGAAAAATAGTTTCTGGAAAATCAACTGTTTCCATGTAAACGCATTTCTGAATGATGTTATGAATATGTATGGCAACACATGCCCCCTGTTTAGCCCCTGTGGTAATAGTTATGTGACTTGCTGTCCCGTTTGTTATTTTGTCTTGGATAATTGCTTCATTGGTTTTTTCCAGGGTTTGCACTATTGCTACGTTATAAAAAGGACAAGAACATTTTCTGTAACAGTCGGGAGAACTACTACACGGTGTTTGATATTGCAAGTATTCACATACCATACCAAATTTTCGAACCTTTGCCTCAACAGTTAACTCGTCATACTGTATAGTGTAACTCTTTCGACTGTAAACCCTTTCATACCCAAGAGAATGATACATTCCGTTGCCAATCTTACATCGAAAAAAAGTATTACACACCAACAATTCCGGATGGGCTCCTAAGAGATTGGACAGAGCCTCAAAAACATCAGCAGAAATCTCCTTACATGTAGTTGTCACTTTTCCAACAGCAAAAACATTCGTTGCGATTTCAATTTCATTTTGGGGATTACTTGACAAGTTTTGTGTAAAAGTGATGAGGATCTGATCCTTGTACCAGTGTTTTGGACAAGATGGGAAGGGCTCTGCTTATGTTAACTGCACTAACTATTTGGAAAACAATATTTTGAGTCCCGTGAAAAAGCTTGAGCAGTTCCCCGCTGAGACTTTGAAAAGGAAATGTAGAATGAGTCCCAAGTGGACCAAGATTTCTAACGTCTTCAGCCATGTGAAGAAGGGAATGTAAATAAGCAGTTTGGTATCGCTCACAATAAAGGTTCGGAAACTTTATGCAAAAGTGAAGTAACAATTTTTCAGCGTGCGTTATTTGAGACTGCATGATACTTGTCAACCATAATGTAAATAAAGCCTCGCTAAATAGCATGAAGTGGTCATAATAAACGTCTGGAAGAATTCCTCTCAGAGCCATGGCCCCATAGAAGAATAAAAACGCCCTAACTTCGTTTGCTTTCCAATACTTTCTGTGCCCCTCAATGGAACGAGGGCACCTTGAAACACGATTGGGAGGCTTTATTTCACTGATGCGCTTGTCTACGTCTTCAACTCGCTTTGAAATGTTAAAAGGTTCATGCTGTCCTTTCTTTGAAGTAAACCACAGCTCCAAAAGAAGCTTCATAACTCCTTCTAGGGCACAATGCATGTAGTCTATAGCTGTACCGAAAATAATGTCATGATGCCTTAACGCTGCAAACCAACTCGGACCTTTAATGGCATTTACAGACGATTTTTCTTGGACAGCTCATTGAGCGTCTCGCATTATTCCCAACTTGGTTCGAACAGGGCCACTTGGACCCTCTGTGCTGAAAGGGTAAACATGTACATGGCCACCCTTTTGAGTTTTTATTGATTTTCCTGCTTGTCGGCAACGTAAACAGCCATAGAATCCATTGAACTGTATGCTGTTGCAAACAAGACAACGTGCAGGAAGGTCACACGTTCCACACAACAAAATTGCTCGAACTCTGATATTCTCACCTTTAGGATTCAGGATCTCAACGCCGTCTGTCTCTAGCTGATGGAAAATGGAGTGGAATGGTTTCAAGGAAGACAACATGAAAGGCTTGTCCGGTCCGAACCATACACCAGCTAACAACATGTTGTCCCTACAGAAGCATTGAGAATATCGTAATTCATTAATTGCAACATACAGCGGCCACAAGGAAAATTTTGAGGACTTGAAAATTGGTACACCATCCGTGTCGTAGATGAATGAAATATTTCCGTGGTCTTTCAGAAAGCCAGATTCCCAGTGTTTGCTGTATAAAGCACCATCATATATATCACCCGCGTCATCGTTTCTGCGTTTTCTGTTAAATCTATACGTGGTAGTCGTTTCCCATATGGAAACCTGATTAAATACATCTTGCAGTTGACTTACAATTGGTATTTCGATGACAAATGATTTCTTTCCAAACCCTTTCAGAGATTTTTGGCAAAGAGTGTTCGGACAAGCCTCGGCTTCCTTGTTTTCGAGATACAAAAAGCAGTGAGAACAGTAATGGTGGAATACCAGTGGAGACTTCGCAGTAGCAAAAAATTCTTTAAATCTCCTGAAGCTTACAGTGCAGTAATTAGGAGAATGCAATGAAGGCTGATTAAAGTGAGAACGTCCTGTAATGCTTCACCAATCATTCCATGCCGCATTGCAACTGTCATTATCAGGAGCATGCTAATGCCGACAGTTAGTGGACAACCCTCATACAAAGGCTTGTCCTGTTCATTTTTACTGTCTTCCTTCTTGTGCTCATCACAAAGCATTTCCTTCAGGTTTTCTAGATTTTCAGGTAGTTCCAATTCATGGTCCTCAGCATCGTCAATCCCAAATGAGTTCTCCATATCAGCTTCATTGATTTTTTGAAGCTCTTCGTAGTATATGTCGTCTAATTTCATTCGATGCTGGTGGAGCCAACTCTCTGAACATTCCCCTTTGTTGATGCTCTCACCTCCAATGCATAACGTGTCTTCCGTGAGAGAAAAATATTCCTGAAACCCAGATTCGTCAACATGACTTGGCTTGATTTGTTCCTCGACAAAAGGAGAATTGCTTTCAAAAGGGGTCTATCGTCTACAAATGGAGCATTCACATGACACCTTTTCACGGCAGGCAGACCATCTTCAGTTTTGTTGCAGGCCGAAAATTGAATTTCAACTGGATGTGCAATCTGTGCTAACTGATCTTTTGTAACCTGGGCTAATTTTTTGGATGTTCTGTCTACGTCAGCTTCTGTAAACTGGGAAATACCTTTTGTGAATGGGATTTTCCATTGTGCTGAATACTAAACACTGAAAGCCTTGCTGAACTGAAAATGTGTGTGCCATCGCTTTGTGACAGAGAGATGAAAAAGTCACGAACATGTAACCTGCTGACAGATAGAAAACACGTACTATCCTTTGGTAGAGATAGCAGGGCATCACGAAAATACTTTCGACCGAGCCAAGTTAAAAAATATTGGTCGCAAGTGTACGTAAGAAATCAGTCAAGTTGCCGTTTATGTGTAATTGGCAGAGCCAAGAAGCACTTAGCGTGACTTCATAGCTCATGTCGCGTGCACTAAAAGGTTTGTTTGACCATCTCACTTTTTTAACACAACTAGAAGCAATAATAAAACGTTTGGGATGCGAAATAAGTGTGCATCAATCTGAAAGGGTAATTTGTTTTTCATTCACTGATGCACCTTTCACATCAAATTATCACCGGAATTAATTACCTCGTCTTATGCTGGAACAACATACAACAAGGCATTGTGAAAATGAACACTGTCTACTCCCAAGTATTAAAGAGGAAACTTCTCACTTCCGAAAATGATATCTGTAAGCGCTTGATAACGAACTTTTGCATCCTATTGGCTCAGAGTGTAAGTGAGACGTCAGAAAACCAGATATCTTTTGACCCTTTCAGTTTGCACGCTCAAGTTTGAACGGTTCCAAGATCAATCAGGTCGAGTTTCATATTTTAAACAAGTTGGTTTAAACAGTATAGCATCTTGAGATATAAACATGTCGATGCAACGTCTCGCGACTCAGCTTTTAAACTTGGAATCGTCGGCTACCAGTCAACCCGAAAATGAGAAAGCTTCATCTAAATATCCCATAGTGTACAGGATAGAGACTAAGGAGTTTAACGTCAAGCCACTGATGAGAATACCAAAAGACAAGAGAGAGGAGGGAGCTTCAGCAATCTTGAAAGCTGAATGAAGGAGTGGAAAACAAAAATCGTCAAAATTGGAGGTGGGTTGAAGTAGATTTATTCAGTGATTTAAATAATATCACAAAAGGCGGGAATTGTTCTTGTCGACAGTTGGAGCCACAGTTCTGCTAATATTTGAATATACAGGAATATATATAGGAGTCTGGGAAGGAATCATGGTGGACGGACGTGTTCTTTGCGCTCTGTGATTCCTTAGTTGAGAAGAGTCATACCTGGCCATTTAAGTTCGCCCAAATGCAACCAGTGATATCTTTTTAACATCAGTACAGCCGGTATTTAAAACAATTGTTGTGTGCTGCTTGTTCTCATGTCAAAACGCTCGGAATGTTCGTCAAGCTCAAGCTCCGCCGAAAGGCCAACTCCGAAACGAAACAAACAGAAAAAGAGCGAAGAATTGGAAGCAAACAACGACACCGACCCACTCATCTCTATGGAAATACTCCTCGATAAATTAAGCGCCATCGAATCTCGCATGGAAGACAATTTCTCCAATCTACACACACAGATCTCAGAACTTACGTGTGAATTCAAACACGAAATCAATGTCGTCAAATCAACTCTGAATGAGCTAGAGAAGTCTGTGAATCATGCGTGGGCAAGCATCGAGGACCTACAGCAAGAGTCCAAAGCTCTCAAAGATTCAAAAAGCTCTCACCAAAAAATGATGGACGAGCAGACTGAGGAAATTCAAAGCTTGAAAGCCGATCTGAAAAAGCTCCAAGCCGAGAACGAGAAGCTTAAACCGGCTTTGAAAGAAGCCCAGGAGAACCTCGTCGCTCTTGAGAACTATACAAGACGAGAAAACTTGCGTTTTATGAATATCCCCGAAAGTCGAGGCGAAAACTGTCAGGATATCATTTATGATGTTCTAGAAAATGATCTCAAAATAAACGTCGACGATATACGTTTCCATGCAGTTCACCGTGTCGGCAAACCTCAAAGTAATGGAGCTACTTCTGCTCGCCCTCGCCCGATCATCGCAAGATTTGTCGTGAGAGAAGACAGGGATGCTGTTTTCAATGTCAAAAGCCGGCTCAAGTCCTCATCTAGACACAGTAAAGCCTATATTACACAAGACTTTGCACGAGAAATCCAGAAAGAAAGGAAAGTCCTTATTCAATCCATGTTCGCTGCTAGAGAAGCTGGTCGCGTCGCGAAGGTAGTCAACAGATCTCTCTTTATTGATAACAATGTTTTTAACATCTCGAATATTCCAGTTGAGTATCAAGTAGCTCCTACCTAATTTTCTGTCTTATTTACACATCGACGACAAGATGCGAGCTAAATTGTGCCGGGTCAATGGCTCTATCTCATCGAGCTAAGTATCCAAATTTCCTTTTCGTTTATGTTTATGTTTTTATATAAGCGCTATGTAGTTGTAGTCTTCAAGTTTATTATGCTACCTTTTCTTTTTTTCATATGTTACACCAATCCGCTTAAGTTGAAACAACCGCCTTCTTTGTCTGCTCGTTCACTTTTTCGCAAGCGCCCATCGGCGAAAGATTCAAATTATTTTCTGTCCCAATTTGTCTTGAATCAACATTATTCTGTCGGAAGAAATCCGTGTTTACTTATTACTACTCCGCCTGGCTTGTGTTTCTTTAAACTGCCAACAAAATGAACTCCGTCAATTCTGCCAATGCTTTTGACCTAAAATGCCTGTCGTTAAATGTTAGAGGTCTTAATAAATCGATCAAACGCCGAACCGTTTTTCGATGGCTACACAAACAAAATCATCATATCATATTTTTGCAAGAATCATACTGCTCCAAAAATCTTGAACCCATCTGGGAAAACGAATGGGGTGGCAAAGCTTTCTTTAGCCACGGCACAAACCATAGTAAAGGTGTCATAACACTAATTAATCCCTCTGTGAATTTCAAAGTTGAAAAAGAAATTTCAGACAAACAAGGCAGGTTCGTTATTTTAAAATTGTCACTTGAAGAGAAAGTTATTGTTTTGGTCAATATTTACGCGCCGAACGATGTCGTTCAGCAAGTTTCCTTTTTCAAAAGACTAAACCAACAACTCAAGGAATTTGCGCACGATACAATTTTAATTGGGGGTGACTTCAATTGCGCACTCACTTCAAATGACAAAAAGGGCGGAAAACCTGTATCTAAAAAATCAGCTGTCATCCAAGAAATCAACACGCTTTGTGATTTGTTTAACCTAAGTGATATATGGCGAAACCTGAACAATGACAAGCAGTGTTACACATGGAGAACTAAATCATTTAAAATTCAATGCCGCTTAGATCTTTTCTTAGTTTCGCAGGAGTTAATTCAATTAGCAAAGAAATGCGACATCGTCTACGCACCCGAATCTGATCACTCCGCTGTGTCACTTGTTCTACAATCCAATTGCCTAAACCAAAAAAGAGGACCGGGCTTCTGGAAATTTAATACAGCCTTACTTAAAGATGAAACATACGTAACAGCACTTAAGATAAACATTCCAATCTTTAAGGAGAAATATAACGAGGTTCATGATTTAGGTTTAAAATGGGACCTCATAAAAATGGAGATAAGAGGTTTCACGATCAAGTACTCTAAACGAAAAGCGAAAAAAAATCGAGATGAAGAAAAACTACTGCACAAAAAAGTAAATGACCTTCAAACCAGAGCAGAAAATAACCCGCACAACAGAAACATCTTACTAGAACTTCAACGTGCCAGATCACAGCTTAAAAAAATCATGTTGACCAAAACGAAAGGTGCAATTCTGAGAAGCAAAGTGAGATGGCATGAAGAAGGAGAACGCAATACAAAGTATTTCTACAGCTTAGAAAAACGACATCATGATAGTAAAACAGTCTCAAAACTCAAAGTTGGGGAAAATTGTTACACGGAAGATCAATTCGAAATCTTAGAAGAAGAAAAAAAGTTTTATGAGTCATTATACCGCTCCACCAATATTAATCCCGAAAAGTTCAAAAATTCGCCTTTTTTTATCTCAGAAAATGTAACCGCTCTAAGTGAAGAAGAGAAGAGCTCTTGTGAGGGTTTGGTAAATGAAGAAGAATGCACAAATGCGCTCAAGGACTTCGACAATAACAAAACTCCGGGCACCGACGGTCTGCCAGCTGAATTCTACCGGTTCTTCTGGCCTGACATCTGTCATGACCTGCTAGCCAGCTACAACTTTGCTTCTCAGCATGGCATGCTTTCTATAAGCCAAAGACGAGGAATAATCTCCCTTATCCCCAAAAAATCCAAAGATAAAACTATTTTGGAAAATCTAAGGCCCATCTCACTTCTGAACGTCGACTACAAGATTCTCACTAAAGTTATTGCCAAGAGAATAGAAAAAGTCTTGCCAACATTAATAAACCCTGATCAAACGGGTTATGTTAAAGGCCGCTACATTGGTGAAAACGTAAGGCTAATCTACGACTTAATACATTACACAGATAAGCCAAATCAAAAAGGTATTGCCATTTTCTTGGACTTCAAAAAGGCGTTTGATTCCATTGAATGGAACTATCTCTTACAAACACTTCAGTTCTTCAACTTCGGCCACGACATTCAAAATTGGATAAAAATTTTCTATAATAATGTTACTAGCTGTGTTCTCAATAACGGTCATGCCACAACTTTTTTCTCCCTACAGCGGGAGTCAGACAAGGTTGCCCGTTGTCTGGCGTCCTCTTCGTGCTCGGTATAGAACTCCTCCCTAGATCTATAAAAAATGATCCCACTATCAAAGGTATCCAAGTCAACAAGCAAGAGCTTAAAATAAGTCAATATGCCGACGACACAACAGTATTTGTCCGTGACCTCGACTCCGTTACGAGTCTATTGAAGGTGTTAAACGATTTCAAAGAGCAGTCTGGCCTAGAAATAAACACAACTAAAACCGAAGCAATGTGGTTAGGCGAATGGAAAGACAGAACAGATGAAAAGAAAGAAGAGAGAAAGAACCTGTCAGTGCTCTTGGTGTCTTTTTTTCTTACAACGAAGAAAGTGCTAACAGACTGAACTTCGGTAAAAAAATACTTAACCTCCAAAAAACGCTGAACACTTGGCAACGGAGAAATCTAACTCTTTATGGAAAGATAAACATCGTTAAAACACTTGGGATATCTAAATTAATTTACTCAGCCTCCGTGCTCCCTGTTCCAGATCACTATATTCAAGAAATAAATAAACTAATTTTCAACTTTATCTGGGCAGGGAAACCCCCTAAAATCAAAAGAAACACCATAATCGGAAAGAAAAAAGATGGCGGTCTGAAAATGTGCGATTTTAAGAGCTTGGATCGACAGAATTCAAGACGAGTCACAAGCTTCCTGGAAAATTATTCCTAACCAGTTCTTTCACAAAAATGGTGGTCTTGCCTTCCTAACAAAATGTAATTTTGCAACAAGTACACTTGACCTTGATGATAAACTTCCCATATTTTATAAAAAGGTGTTAGATTATTGGTGCGAGTTCAAAATCTCAACGGGTAGCGATTCCAAATCAAATCCTAAAAACGAAATAGTGTGGAATAATAGGAAAATTCTTGTAGGAAAAAAGCCTGTTTTTTACCAAACTTGGTATGACGCTGGCATTACCAAGATAAGCGACATATTAAACCAAAATCAGGATTTTTTGAAGTGGCATGAATTTGCCATAAAATTTAATTTGAATGTTCCTTTCACCACTTACTATGGCCTAGACATACTATATGGCTGGCATGATAGGACAAAGCATTGGCAAGTCGTAAATTATAGCCTACTGATAGCCAAATATCGCATTTTCTGCACAAGCCTTCGCGGAAATGTCTTAGATTTCCAAAATGTCCTACTGTTCATCACAGGAAAACTTGAAATCCTAAAAGAGATCGCGACCGCAAAAAAAGAACTTCCGAAATTTTATCGCACGTGGGCGTTTTTACTGTAATTTTATATGCTGTTAATGTTTAGGTTAATTTACGTTTAATTTCATATCTATTATTTAGTTCTATCCAATTATATATATATTTTTTTTTTTTCAAAAAGTAGTAATTTTATAAAACAAAAAAACAGAGTATTTAAAAGAAAGGTAACTTTATATGGTATGTATACGTGTAATTTTTCTATAATAGAAAATTGCATTGTAAATATGCTAATCAGTGTGATTGCATTGTAATTTATGTATTGTAAGTAGTGTATGCATGTAAGTAAAGTATTAGTACTGTATGTAGTGTAGGTGATAAATAAATAAATAAATTTAAAAAAAAAAAAAAAAAAAAAATTGAATATACCAGTCATGAAAGCTAAAATGATTTTTCCATTTAAAATCGGAAGGGGCTTGTGTTGATGTTTTAAAACTGTTGTTACTTACGTAGCATTATGATTCGTGGCCCTTCCAAAACAGGTCTTTGGTCTGTGGCAAATACAGCGCTGTACGCTAAGTCTTTTGGGTTTTGGGTGAACACGTCCCTTTGAGTTTTCAATAGGTTAAAAGGTTTTTGAACTTTATAGTTATTTTATGAGTTTTTAAGAGATGTCTACAAAACCTTGAAATGTAATTGAGGTGGGGTGTGCTTCGTAATATGGGCGGCATGTAATAGGATTCTTGAAATTTTGGAGCATCAAAATCGTGATTCATATCTCAAGCTATATATGATAATAACACAACGCATAATTAAGCGGGCAAACAATTTTTGGTCTACGCATTCCAAAGTCAAACCGACCATGTTCACTACTTCTTCAAACGACAAGAATTTTTATTTGCGTTTAACTAGAATCACTTCAGATCACATCAGTACATGTTTATGTCTTTAGACGGATGTTGATTAAGTTTAACACACACTCAAGTATTCCTTAAAATTCATTAAAAAGAATTGTTTTGGCGAGGCATAGGAAACACCAAGTTCATGATCCGACATGTATTCTTCACAGAAAGCGAAACTGCCTTGACCGAGGAGAGGAACAATTTGATCGATGCTGTCATGAAGCAAAATCAAGCAAAGGAAGGACAGTCTTCCCCCGAAAAAAACTTGAAAACCCTTAAACCAGTGAACAGGAAAAAGAAACTTTCACAGAAAAAAAATGACACACCAATGGATCAAAGCGCAAACGCCGCATAAAAAGCCCCAGGAAAACGCAAAATTTCCAAAGACAAAGACGGAGTAGCAAGGAAAGATTCTGAAAAGCCGCCAGCTAAACCAATCAGCAATAAGAGAGAAAAAGAGATAGCTAAGGCACAAGCCGCCAACAAAGCTGCTTTAAGTTTTTTCAGTGCAATTGGCGACCTTTCTCAGTCATTCACTGGCACATCAACTCCAAGTTCACCACCATCACCACTACAGCCTATTCCCACTATAAATTTAGTTGGCCCATCGGAGGTTTCCACGCCCTCGCCACCGATTGTGACTTCGCCTTCATTTTCCACTTCTTCGCCATTTCCACTATCGTCTGGTAACTTCAAATACATTTCATCACCAACATTTACAGCAACACATCCGGACAAGGAATCCTCATCCTCAATGCTAGAGTTCCTGAATTCCCCACTGGATGACGCCGAGAAAATCTTAGAGCTGTCCACATACTGTTCACCCACTAGCATTCAAAACACTTCACCGTCATCTGTGGGCTCATTGGTTAAAAGTAGCATCAATGTCCTTCAACGGAACACCGATCAAGAACTCCTTGGCAACAGAACGTCGGCTGAGTGCTACAACTGCAATGTCCTCAGCAAGAAAATAACAGAACTGGAAAAGGAAGCTGGAAACTCTGAGTAAGTATATGACTATTATAGGAGTATCGAATAGACCGAATGCATAAATGGCGGCCCAAAAAAAAAAAAAAAAAAAGAGCAGTGCTCGCAAAAATTGATATTCTATTTGAATAACATTCGAATTAACCTTGGACTTTCTTTGTGCAGGTTTAGTGCTAATTGAGTCTCGGTTTAACGTGAAATTACAGGAGGACTGTAGTGGGACAAAAACAATTAATTAATTAAGAGTAATTTCACCAAAAGGCGTTGTGTTTTTTCATAGAACCTCCTTGCGAAGTTTCTCTATACTTTGAAAAGCTGTTAAGCCTTGAAACTGGGGATACCACTTTTTCATCAGAGGTGAGAAATCTCTCAAGTACCTACTGGTCTGTGCCAGACCTTTAACCTGTTTTTAATAACAACTCTTACACTACTGACAAATTTTACACAGCCCAACTTTTTCTTTTGTTGTTTATGTCCTAGAAATCCACCGATAAGCAGAGCACAAGCAATTATTTCCGTGCGCCCGACCATTTTACCTCAGGGAGTGGAAAGCAAGAGCTGTACGCTGGTTGCAGTGTTTTTATTTCGTGTGTAGAACTCCACACAATATTAGCCAACTCTATTGTTAAACCTCAGGAGCTGCTTGGCCAACTAGTTGCCTATTACTTTGACAAGTCAGTTCCATTGCAAGAAAGCCGCACTACAGACAAAAGTGTGCTTGACCAGAGGATTGTCCACGCCATAATTGGTAAGATGTACGAAACAGTCAGTTGCCCGGAACTGATATGTGCTACACAAGCAAACTGGTTTCTATGAAATCAATATTGAATGGAACTTTTCATTTTGTTTTTTTTCAGTGTATGCTAACAAGTGCCATGCCTTGTGGATAAAAGAAGAGAAAATGTACAGCGATACCAGGTTTGACTGGGGGCGCATTATCCGAAACAAATGCATTATGGCAGGAAGGCAACTGGAGCGAAAACTAAAGAAGAAATGAACTCACCGGGATTAGCATTGCCCGTTTGTAGTCAATTTTGCTTGATATATTCCTGAACATTTTACGGTCGTTGATTTTCAATCCCGTTTTCCTTTGCATATCACAGGAGATAATTTTAAAGCTTGTATTCGCAACTTATAATCTTTTTTTAGATAGAAATAAAATTTGAAGTCCAGTTGATAACATTATTAGACTGAAATACCTGCGGAGCATTCGTTACGGTTGACATTTCAGTACCTCGAGACAATTGCGTGACAGTTCCAAAGCGAAAAAATGTGCCAGGAATCATGGGTAGGCGAGCATCATATTTTATGATCACGCAGTGGACCATGAAGTGATGTTTTTGTCGCTCGCAGCACTAAACAGCGCTGCACAGCGCTGTATGAACACTGCTCACCAACGATACTCCTTGTCGCGGGATTTCCTTGCAGCGTTCCTGCAGCGCTCATTGTCACTAATGCAGCACTCATGCAGTCAAAAAAAGGGCACTGTTGCAGTGCAATAAAAACAGCACCCGTGCAACCCTTATGCAGCGCTTTTTGCAGCGATTAGAAGACGGTAATGCAGTGCTGCGTTAACATATTCTGTTTCGTACGGGATTCCACCTGTTGTCAGATGCCCTTTTCAGATCCAGAAGTATTTCCCCGAAATCACATCCTGGCTCAGTGGCCCACCATTTTGGATTTGCCTTTTACTACCAGGCGTTCTAGCTAGCAAGCTCTACGGCTGACATCATATCAAAATTCGCCGGGTGCGACTGGGGACAAAGCTCACTTAATGCCAGCTACGAAACAGTAAGTCGAGCGATATTTCTCCCCTTTTTAGCAGGAAAGTTTACAAAATTGTATCAGCGACTATCTACAAAATTCAATTGTACGTTAAACAGATAATTTTTCCATTTCAACTTGAACTGCCAATTTAGAGAGACAGATCGCCAAGGGAAAGGACATAAGTTTGTAACTTGCACTATCGTTTATTGTCTTCATTGGACCATTATTACACTGCAGCATATAAAGAAAACTATGGTAATTGTCCACAGTGTATCTCACTACTAGTTGATCTCAATTTTTCATCCATTTAAGTCTTGCGACTTTTTTGGACTGATTTTAAGGTTATCAAAAGTTGACACAGACACAGGTTACAAATACAACCCGGGAAAATACGAATTTTCCCATTCATCAACAGTGCCCATCAACACATATTGACATTGTGACGTCATGTCTACTCCTCACCTGCCATTACAATATCTTTCCCTAGGCACACGTTCGCATTGCGGACCTATTTTTTAGTTCATGCAGTGCCAGTTATGTGATACCTGTTCCCATTGGGAACAAGGCGAGGTCCAATGATTGCACTTTTTTGTTTAGTTCTGGATGGAAGCGTGCATGTAGAACGCTTCTTTTATTCTCCATTTTAACCATGAATGGGCAGTGGTTAAAACGTCCCACGTGAACTTGTCCTTAGGGTGTTTTCTAATGTGCTTGGCTGGCCCCGACTGGTTATTAACATGTTCCCCATATTAACACTGAGCATATGCAGATTATTTCACTCTGATGATGATCAAACTGATCAAAAACGTTTAGACTCATACTTTTAACAGCCTTCACCTTCAAGTTTTATATTGGCGAAATATGCAATCATTAGTTTATTTCAATTGAATTACGATGCCCTGCAGAAATCGCCATGTTAGGTGATCAATCCTCGCAAGACATTAGGCTTCTTAGCTGCAGTTTATGTATGGGCCGGAGTCGCTAACACCAGTCCTATATTTACACAGAAAATACTTCCCAACTGAGCGTAATAAGGCAGTAAGTACTTATGCATGTACCAGCCATGCATAATTAATGGTATGCAAAAAAAAAAAACGCTCTTTAGGAAAATATTTCATATCAACTTTTAATGCTTAATGTTCTTATAAAAATATTTAGTGCAAGGTGAAAGCAGTTGCAAAGTTCCACCTGTTTAATGAAAATGCATAGAATTCTGACTAGCAAGTCATAAACTTGTAAATTATGTCTATGACGTCATCAAATTATACAAATTGCGGAATGTTCGAAAGTTGCGGCCTTAATTAGCTCGCGCAATAAAAGTCACATGTATATTTAGCAATACACTCCCCTGTCTGAAATGAGGTTTAGTAAGTACATTTAAATAAACTGAGAGTCCACTCATTGTTCATCAATAGGTAGTAGTAATATCAGTCGTTGTACAGGCCTCTGTACAGTAACATAGCCTTTGCCTTTATATTTTGCAGTGTTCCGTTTTGTTCACGCTCTGTCAATGTATCCTTGACATTCTGTCTTCGCGTGTTCTTCTTTCTTTTAAAGTGATTTGCGATCTGTCGCATCATTAAATTTCTCTTGGACTCCTGTCATCCAATCTTCTGCTTCTTCAGACTGTTCGTCGGGCAATAACTCAACATAGGTTTCATGCTTATCTTCGAGTTCATCATATGCTACAGCTAAATTTGCGTAATTTGTTTCAACTACTTCAATTCCTTGATCGCTTTCTATTGACTTGATGAGGAAGTTTCTCTTTCTTGTAAATCGTCCTTTAGCTGATGTGCGCTTGCTTTTAGCTTCTTCGATTGCAGCTGTATTCTCAGACATCTTTAGTATGATCCAGTTGTCGCTTTGTAGCAGACCACCTTGGATTTTGAATGTGTTGCTAGCCAAAGAGTTTCCACAGTTTTAAACTACTCCTTTATTTCACGGTCATCGCAGGGAGTGTAGACGTTCAAAATCTAAATTACAGAGTTGAAGTTAGTAAGAGAAATGCAAATGTTAACTTAAATCAAAGAAAGACATTTACCCAGTGCCGTCTCACAGTTCTTCTGCCTAGCAAGTCATAAAGTTGTAAATTACGTCTATGACGTCATCAAATTATACAAATTGCGGAATGTTTGAAAGTTGCGGCCTTAATTAGCTTGCGCAATACAAGTCACGTTAGGTTGTTGAAGCTGAATTGAGTTTCTCACGTAGTTCGTGTTTCTGAAGTTCGATGTTTTGGCATTACTAGAATATATATATATATATATATATATAGTTAAGTGTACGTAAGGAACAGCGACGAAGAGACAAACTCTTGACTGTTCTGGACGAAGTTTAATACGACGTTTCGGCCGTTCGGCCTTCTTCAGGTTAAAAATTAAAAACTAAAAAAACTATTCACAATGAGTGCAAATCAGAAAAACAGCAGCTTATATATACAGAGCAGAAATATTGAAATTAAGGAAACGAAACAAAACAAAGGTCAAAGCTACAAGGTGACCTGGATTTGACAGTCAAAGACAAATAAAGAACTATAACAAAGGTCTAAACTCCAAGGTGACATAGATTTAACAATGAAAAACAAATAAAGAACTATAGGTGGCATATCGATAAAAATGCATCGTATTGGGAAAATGTCAACTCACAACTACTCAATTGTAGTAATTAATGCGGTGTTTCGATCTAGATTCCCGCCTTTTATTAAGACCATGAGGATTAAGGGTAAATAATTGCGCAGTCCAATAGGCCTCCCTAGTGAGTAACAATTGTTCAACCGTACACTGCTCTCTCTCTCTATATATATATATATATTCTAGATATTCTAGTAATGCCAAAACATCATATATATATTCTAGTAATGCCAAAACATCAAACTTCAGAAACAGTCTCTCTTTTGCTCTACAATCCACGGGATCAAACCAGCGCAATTTGCTTGCGGTAGAAGCCAAGAGTAGCGTGGATTTGAATGTAAAAAAATTGCACGACAAAGAATGAACCCCAATATTTGAGGATTGGATGAAATCTGTAAACTGCCACCTTTTGTAAACAGTATCAAATATGTCATTTATATTATATTTCAATATCTTTAAGGCATAGATTAAACAAGTAGCATATACCTAATGATGAATCTAAAGAGAGAGAGAGAAAGAGAGAGAGAGAGAGAGAGAGAGAGAGAGAGAGAGAGAGAGCGAGAGAAAGAGAGAGAGTCAGATTCAAGTGCGTATTTACTACTATTGGTAGGTACTTGCTACCGTAGCAAATAGTTACTGGTAGGTGTTTACTACTTAAGGTTGGTATTTGCTACCTAAGGTAGGTATTTGCTACGGGAGCAAATAGGAAGGGTAGGTACTTGCCACCTAAGGTAGATATTTGATACTGTAGTGTTGGGAACCCTGTGTTAGTTTAGGATTCCTGTGGTAATAAGATCATGTGACCGGGTTGGAAGCATGGAGGCTAAACAGTTGTCAGTGTCTTTGTATTTACGATAGAAAATTCTTTTACATCGAGTACTAGAAAACACTACATGGTGTCAGAAGTGGGATACTAGAAAGATGGCAACCTTTCACATCACCCCACCGGAAAATTTCGACTTCTCCAAGCTGGATGATTGGCCAAAATGGCGACGAACATTTGAGCGATTTTGTATAGCTTCGGGTCTTTCAAAGAAAGATGAGCTGAATCAAATCAATACACTTATATACTCCATGGGCAACCGGGCAGACGACATTTTTCAAATGTTCGCCTTATCAGAGGAAGAGGGGAGGAAATATGACACAGTTATTGGCAAGTTCGAAGCCCATTTTGTGAAAAGAAGGAATGTAATATTTGAGGGAGCCAAGTTCAACCAAAT
Organism: Montipora capricornis; assembly: GCF_036669925.1. NCBI lineage: Eukaryota > Metazoa > Cnidaria > Anthozoa > Scleractinia > Acroporidae > Montipora > Montipora capricornis. The sequence continues at coordinate 17,724,362 of NC_090886.1, forward strand.
ATCGCAACAGCCCGATGAAACAGTGGAATCATTCATCAAAAGTCTTCACACTTTAGCTGAACATTGTTCCTATGGAGTTCTCAGAGAGAAAATGATCAGGGATCGAATAGTAGTTGGCCTCCAAGATGGAAAATTGGCCGAGAAATTACAACTGGATTCGGAGCTCACCCTGGAAAAAGCGGTTAACCAAGCTCGACAAAGTGAAGCTGTTAAGAAGCAACAAGATGTGGTCAGAGGCCTACATGAAGAAGAAAATAATGCAAAAGTGGATGCCGTTAGACGACAAAGGAAGCTTAAACCAAGACCAGAAAGCCTGACCAGCAAACAAACACCCTCAGATAAAATGACCAGCCAGAGATGCTTCATGCCATCACTGCAAACAGAAAGGACATTTCAAATCATTTCATATACATTGATTATCCTTATTTAGGGCAACCCGTTAAGGGTTGGGGCAATATAACAAGTAGCCGTGTCACAGAATTTAATTGAAATTGCGGGTTAAAAAGCTATCAAGCCAAAAGAGATCTTTCCGTTTAAGTCTTGAAAGATACATGTATTTGTCACGGTGCTGTGATGGTCATTGAAACAAAACTGCAGTGACATAGCACTCTTGGGACAATAAATAACAACGAGAAAAAAAAGGAGAACGTGAAAAACAAAGGAGTTAACATTTAATGTTGTGAAAGCCCATTGATTTTCTTGTTCCTGTGCTTCTCTTGCATCCTAGGGCTTAACTGCAGATTACCCTGCCACTCCAAAACACATCTACAATCTGTGGCTGCCCGACTATGGAGCTACACGGCTGGGAGGCTAAGTGGCTACGCAGCTACGGAGCTATGTGGCTATGTAGCTGCACGGCTAGGAGGCTAAGTGGCCTGGCGACCTATGCCTAATTAAGTAACGAAACTAGTTCGCTGAAAATTGAATATACATCGCTCATCTTTTTACAGTTCGGTTAACTACACTTTTAATTTATGAGATCATGTGAAATATATAGCACTCGTTTACTGATTAAGCCTAAGTGCTTGTTTTACTAGTAATTAGGCCTAAGCACTCTTTTTAAATTTTACCTTTCATTTTACAGTTCGGTTAACTATACCTTTTAATTTAAGAGATCTTGTGAAGAATATAGCACTCGTTTACTGATTAAGCCTAAACACTTGCTCACTTTTGATGCTTCGAAGCCGCGTAGTCACCTGGCCGCTTATCCACATAGCTCCGTAGCCACATAGCCGTAATTTTAACAGGTACAGTTACTCCCATCCCAGCTTGGTGATTCTTGACTTAAAGCAGGGGAGGGCCTATTGATTATCTATTTTCGAATTTCCCAAAAGATGCCTTGTTTGCTTCCCAAATTTTGTACAAGCCATTGTTTTCAAATGCTCTTGCTAGTATGCAGTGTCCCAAGAGCATTTGAAAACAGTAACTTATGCTATTTTTCAGTTTTAATGTCTATTTGTTATTGGAAGGGGGGGGGGGGGGTCTGCAAATAAAGTGCATTATATGGAAAATTTGGTTTTATCAAACGTGTTGATAAAGGTCTAATTACCACCATGAACGATTTGGAAAGCTTACGTTTCGAGGGTTAGCCTTCATCAGAGCGAAAAGAGAAATTTTTGTTGGTTTTTAGGTGACTGTGGAGGAGATTTGCCATTGCCGGAAATGTAGTAACATGAATTTGTGAATAAATTAATGGAATGAGAGGGGTTCATTGATTCCATGAGGATAGAGTGTACCAGTTGGAAGATGAGTTTTTCTTCGAGATTTTTCCGGCTTTCTCTGTTCCCGTGGTGTAAGGATAGGCCGCAAATATTTCATGTTGTAGTGGGAGTGATTAGGAAGATTAAAATAGTGCGCGACTGATTTTGATGCATCTGTGTCATTTCTTTCTACGTCTCGAAGGTGTTTGCAGTCCGCCAATCTTGTCAGATGCATCAAAACCAGTTGCGTGCCACCTTAATCTTCCTAATCGCTCCCAGGACATGACAATTTGCGGCCTATCCTTACACCACGGGAAAACAGAAAGCTGCAAGAATCTGGAACAAAGGTTCATCTTTCAACTCGGTACACTCTATTTTCACAGAATCAATGAACGCCTCTCATTCCATTAATTTATTCACATTCATGTTACCATATTTCCATCAATGGCAAAGCTCCTCCACACCCTCATAAAAACCAACAAAACCCACAATTTCTCTTTTCGCTCTGACAAAGGGTTAACGCTCAAAACGCCAGCTTTCCAAATCGTTCACAGTGGTAGTTCAACCAAATTTTCCTGTTTTACACCGACGCAGCACCACAGTTTCTTTAGAAACTAGAAATTTGTATTACAGGGAATTCGAAATAATAGGACCAAGATAAAGCAGACATTTTTGTTGTGAAATCAACACCCCTTGGAAGTTTATTTCCCTCAATAAAAAAGGTACAAAAAGTGGTTCTTGCTGCGTTGTTTGAACTGTATGGTTGACCAAAACTTTTCAGTTCTTACCGGGTTGCAAAATCGAGTTGAGGTCTACATGATGGCAAACTAGAAATCACTGTTTTTTAATATTGCAGTGACTTCACAACTCGTTTGCAAATAGCACATAGTGGATGACAATAAAGCCTAGCTCATTCCAAATTCAACCCCCATACAAACTCAATAAGGTTACTTTAATACTGCTTCGTAGTGTGATTTGCTTTATTTCAAGAATGAGTGACGTTGCAAAAGAGGGCTGTTCCTTCAATGTACGAGTGGCAGGTGATGAAAGCAGAAGCACATTACCTGAGATGCCCAACACAAACCACAGATGCAAGCAACTTACTACCACGTCCACAACAAAGTCAACGAGACTGACCTAGGACAGTGAGTCGCAAAGAGCCTCGTTTCCCTTCAGACAGAAAATTCATTGCAGGAAAAGAAGTGTGAAAAGATAACACCTACTCCATGGACATTGGAGGACACTGAACAGTTAAGAAAGCTCTTTCAGGAAGAAATCGAAACAGGAGTCGTCAATGAGCAAATTATTAGTGAGAAGCTGGTAGGAACAAACCTGTTGCAAAATTGTTCTATCACGGCTGTTCTCCTGAAGCTTCAGCACATGAGAGATGAGTTCATGGAGGTCGTGAACCCTCCCTGTGATCAAATGACAAGTGAAGGTCACAAATTACCTAGACCAATGCCAATCACAAGTTCCTTCTACATCTCAAGCCGAGTCAATCCACATGTTTGGAAAGACGTAGTGTTTATAGGATTTCCATGAAATCGTGCACTACAGGTATAACATGTATTTAGTTCCTGAAAAAAAAATTGTAGTGTTTTTAGGATTTCCATGAAATCGTGCACTACAGGTACGACAAAAAATTTGTGTTTTATTACATTCAAAACATATTTTGTTAAAAATTTAAAAAAACCAAAAATTTGTGATTTCTGACATTCACAACATCATAAAATAAAGGTGGGAACGTACAAAAAAATCTTCACTGATAAAAAATAATTGGCATTTTAGTTCCAATATATCCACATTACAAGCATGTGTTTCGAATAAAACCCCGCAGTAATAACAATGTAAACTTTTAGTATTTATTAACGGTTGTTCACAGATACAAGAAAGTGGACACGATTCTTCTGCTTAGAAATCTACAAGAAATGACAACGATACCATTTACAATGTCGACATACACTATTATTGTAACCAAAGAAGGGGTGGGATAATAAAAACACAAAGAGAATCTAAGACAATTATTACAATTATAATATACTTTAGAGCAATTCAGATAATAGGTATAATAACATATTCCTTTATTGTCGATCCATCGATCGAGTCATTCTTTATTGTCACAAAAAAAACAATGTTTTTCTGTTAAAAAAATTATAAAACATTATTGAACATCAATGCATCACAATAATAAAAATAACAATAACCACAAGTAGGTCATTCATACAACCCAAAGATACATATAGTTTTTCTATTACAGTAGTGACATGTATCAATAATTCCATTTTCTGAAAAGATACAACCAGGTATTTTAATAGAAATGAATCTCCATATTATTCACGGCATAGTTTTTATATTTCGTATCGAAAAGCAAGGTGAATCTAAATGTGTAAAACACCTCTTGCACAAGGCAAAAAAACCTATTTTAAAAAATGTTTCTATTTTGGAATGGAACACCAAAATTTCCATGTGAGAGAAATAGCAATTTTTACAGAAACGTAAAAGGGAAAGAGGATACCAACAACCGTGTTTTATTATGTGATTAAATAATTCACAACACAAGTGACATCTTTGAACTACAAGAAAATTAAATTATATTAAATAGTCAAATGTGTATTTATGTCTTTTCGTGACACATATCATAGAACACCAAAAATGTTTATCTTTTTGTGTAATTTGAAAAAAAAAATTTATCAACAAAAAATAAATTCTTCCAGCGAAAAAAAATCGTCTTTTGTTCGTGCACAATCGTCTAGTCCTGCGATTTGCAATAATCGTTGTACAGTTTTTCATATTTTTCTTTCATGTTTTTTAAAACGTAGCCATTTCAAAAAGCAATTTTTATCACTGGTCAAAAATTTGATGGCCATCACTAACGATACTATACTACAAAAACCTACACATTTGTGATTGGTCTTGTTAGGATTTACGGCACTACAGAACTGAGGTGTTGGTAATTTTATACATGTAGTGAATCGTAAAGACCACATAATGTCATGATCTAAAAAGAAAAATCACATTAAAAAAATCGTATGCGGTTGTTATTAAAAAGGTTTTTTATTTATTAAAATATCTACATGTTCCCAATTATTTTGTAGACACGGAGAACAAATCAACACATGACAATTGGGATGTGAAGGACATCTATGAAAAGGTCGATGTTCATACGTTTCATTTGTGAGTGAAATTCAACATACTGTAGTACACACTTGCCATCTCTACCCCCCTAAAATACCTGGAATTGCTTTTTTGGTGTGTAGAGTATGGCAATCATAACATAATTTCACGTGTGAGTTATAACTCGTACAATAATGTATTATTACATGATTATTAGTAACATTTGGGCAAAAGTCACATTTTTTGCAAATTGGTTAAAAACCTAAAAAAACACGAAAAATATAAAAATCAGTTTTAAAACAAAAAGAATTACAATTAACATTTTAAAACTATCGTGAAATTGTGTTATTCGCTAGATGTTTCTTTCTTTAGTCATACGACAAAAACCACAATAATTAAAGTTGAAATAAATCAAATGTCATAGATTAAAGATCTAAGCATAATGATTGTTCACGACAAGTAAAAAAATAGGTTTTTATGAAGTTGTAAATCGACTTCGGAGGTTGTTATTTGGTGATTATTATCATAAGATAGTATAGTCAGATAATAATCGGAAAACAAAGAACTGGTTTTAAAAATTAAAATCAGTTCTATGACTTCTAATTTTACTTGCCGACAAAGAGACATGACTATTTTGGTGTAATCTAAACATTTTTTTTTTGAACGAAAAAAACAGACATGCACAATCTATTGCCATTTTTGTAAGACAAAGCAATCAAAAGCGCCACTATTCCGCTAAAATCTGTAAATGATTTGTACAAGATGAATTGTCTTACGGCCCACACCACAACAAAATTCCAAACGCGCAAACTTTTAACAGTTTTGATGATTTAAACGTCTATATTTTTCTGAAAAAATTTCAACAATAACAACACATTTTCAATAGATTGTAATCATAATCTTCATCACTAGACGACCAATTTAAAACAGCACCACAAATCCTCTTATTATTCATAGTCAACGTCACTACATTTGTCTGTAAAAAAGTGGACGATCAGTCTTTTTTCTACATGAAATCCTACTCATCTAGTAGTTTTTTTATAGTATTTGGTCAATTCCATCTGTCAATCTATAATTTGGTTAGTAATTGTTATTTCATACATGACTATGGACTGACGGTTCACATCTGTATATCGTCATCCTCGTGGTATAAAGAGACATGCATAGTAGTCATTATTGCGTCATTTCATCATTTGTAGATTTTCGAAGATCCTGATATAGCTTGATTGACATAGAATACGTTTTTCATCTATGAAATCATGTGTTTTTCAAGTTTAAACTGAAACTCCACTATATTTTCACGCGGTGACCAAGGGAATGTCATTATTATGCTCACCATTTTGACTCGTATCCGCATTAGCAGCGGTGGCAACATCCTCCGTTGATGTTTCACCATTCACATCTCTCTTTCATTTGTTTAATTTTTTACTTTGAGTTCCAGAAGCGCTGGGTTTCACATCATGATGAATACCACTACTATCATTAGTGCTAGATTCGTCATCACCAGTTTCTTCTCCTTCTACATAATAATCTTCTATTGCTTCTCCTTCATCATCACCGTCTATGAATAGACATTTGTGTTTTAGAGGAGTGTTTCCTTTGTTTTTTCGAAGTGGAGGGATTATCTCATCATCCTCATTCTCGTCGTCATCGCTGATATCTAATAGGAATATATGTATATATAGAGAGAGAGGGAGGGCTGTGAGCATTAAAACACAGCTACATGATGATTGCCCTACAGGCCTGTTTCGTAAGGCTTGAAGCCTCACTCTTCAGGAGTTTTATTCACACTGCTGTGCACTTACTTTTATATCACAAACACTACGTAAATTTACATACATGTTGGTGATTAGGTGCTAAGCTGTGCCTGCATGATGATACTAAGTCGTTTCTTTTGTTCAATGAACATCGCTCCGGTTCACAGATAATGACAAATTTCTTGCTCAAGCATACAGTGCAGCTCAGATATATGTGAACTATGCATACGCATACTTTGCCTGCACCTGTCCACACAGGGTAGCTTTGAGGTGAGATTGGGTGACTCCCCAGGAGATACACTATATCATGAGATTGTGGGAGGCAGAGTGCCCCTCCCTTTTGAAGTATTCACTCAACGTCAAATCCGAATGACGCGAGCCAATTTTTTTTGCTACTAGTTTTATGTAGACTCATTCAATGTCGTAATAAAAAAAAACGTGATCATGCCGTATACAAAAACAAGGGACATATTGAATTTGTCACACACACAAGAAATTGTCGTGTATCATTTATTCATTTCATAATTCTCGTAATTTTTGTTAACATCATCGCTTCATAAACGAGAGTAAATGACATTATCTATCACAGGGGGAATCATGACCAAAATGACACTAAATTTACTTGAAAAACTAAATAAATGAATGATGCAGCTAGTTCATTGTGTCATACCATCAAATATGAAATATCAAAACTCAAATCGACAACAGGCCAGATAATTGTATTGCACTGAATAACAACGGCTCTGACAAATGAGGAAGTAGTGTTACGTGAATTGATCAAACTGGAAAAATTGACCACCCATGACACCAAAAGATTACGATTTCTAGTAAAGATTACAATTACTATTCCAAGAGAATAAAGCCAAATATCTCGATGTGGGAGCGTGGGCCAGATTCCTATGTGGTCACAGGGCTTATTCAAAGGCTGGAAGAATTGGAAGACAAACTGAAAGCACATCGTGTGTGAGATCAGGCCCTTAATGATGTAATAGAACACGGTGTAGATTTCACTGTTTCTGTGCAGGGCCAAACTGACGGTTTTGAAAACGTGGCCTAGGGTGGGTATAAGAGGGAAGGATCTGGGTTAGTGATTGCACTTGTGCTTGGCTCCATTGTGGCACTATTGATGGCTCGACATGAAAGGAATCTGCATGGTTATTAAAATGCAAGGATTCTTAATAAGAAAGGAGTTTTACAAGCGAGAATTAGGTGCAAGCAGCCAGGATGAAACCAACAGTCATCAAAAATATGTGATACCTTTTAGGAAAAACACAACTGGCCTCGGGTGACGAAAGGATAGCATTCGTTGACAAAAGTCAGATACATGGCTTAAGCGTTCGTTGTAAAAAAGGAGGAAACGCCCATATGCAAGATTGTTTGGAGCAAGATGTCTTGCACCTTTACCTGTCAGCTAAATCAGAAACATGTGACGTAGTGGCCTCCCAAGGTGGACAGCCAGACAAAGAATTGTTGACTAAATTGAAAATACCAAACAACGATCTTCATGATTTCAGTTGCCCAGAGGTGAAGTGTCTGGCAAAAACAGGATATCGGTTATTGGGTGGATGCGAGTTTCATAGAGTGGGATTAAGTTGTACATTTGTAAGATGTCATGTTTTACGAGTGGGTCACAGAAGTTCAAAAAACAAGATTTGACTCGGAAAAAGTTGAACAGACTGACGGCATACCAGACCCGTTGTACTCTACTCTAGAGCGAAATGTTTTATGTTGTAACATCAAATAGACCAGATATCTGAATAGTATTGAAAGAAGATGGCTCCAAAAAACAATGGGGTAGTGCTTACTGAATTACTCAAGCTGAGAAATTTAACAAATGATGAAGGAAAAGTTTACGGTTTCTATTGTCTCTGTGACCACTTCATCCAAATTAAGCCAAATATCTCAATGTCTTAAACGTTGCCAGGGGTAAACCAGACACTGTCTTGATTCACGCGCACAGATTATTCGATATCTCTCACGTGATACTTCACTCCCGCTAGTGCAGCCACCCGGTTAACAGCAGATTTTGATGCTTATCAGTTCTAACATTGGAAAATGCCTGACCAACCTATTAGACCAACTGACCCGAACGCTGTTCAGGCGGCCGTTTCTGCCGTTGGACAAGGCGGCTTTCAGAACATGAATAGTACTCCATCCTCCGATCCTGCCCCTGGAACGTCAGTTTCAACACCCACCTAATCGGGAACAGTCCAATCTCCGTCCATAACGGCAGGTGCATCTACTCCAAATATTGACAGTACATCTGTAAGCCCGTCGAAAACCACTGTTCAGGTAACCCTATTTTCACTCTCTCCGCTCTTGATCTGCGCTGATCTATGACCTTCCAGGCTTAGCATCGTTCCTATCAGGATTGCCTAGTCTGAACTTGCAATAATCGGCCAGTGTTTTACCCATGTTATATTATGTAGTGGTTTTTGTTGCTCCTAGTGGTTCAACCTATGTTCGTCATTTTGCTTTGTTTTGATTTCTACATTAGTTTTCTCTCTCCGTTGTAAGACTCCATGTGCACATTCTAGCTGGGTTGTCCCACGCTAGGTCTATCTATTTACATCTGGGTGTTCATTCGGTGCGTTATCTCCTATTCCCAAAGAACAGGGAACTCCCTAGATGTTCGTTCTCCTCTATTTAACATCTTGGCCACGCGCGCCAAAATCGAGGCCAATAAAGTTGTGCGCCGATTCGAGCAGCGATCCTGCTCCTCCCCATACTCCAGAGGACCTGTCCGACCACACCCTTTCTGGCACCCTGGCGCTGAACGCTCTGAATGCCTGTGGGGAACAGGGACATCTCGCTAAGGATTGCCCCACCAAACGGAAATTGTAACTCGCTTGCTTAGTCTCATTACTAATGTTTAGACAACAATAAAGCACACTTGTCCAAGGACTTTGCACCCATATTTGTGGACTATTTACTTTATCCCGTCTTGCTGGGACCCCAAAAGGAATTCTGTCACATCGAGGTTGCCTCCGTGTCCTAACGGGGAGACCCAGTGCCGCTCCCTGAGCCAGATAGGACAGCTTTCCTCTGCGTGGGGCCCTTCTGTCTCCTTTCCTTTTTACAGTTCAATCATGCAATTCCTGCATGGGAGCTGGGAACCACGTTTGAGTCTGTGGCTGAGACCTGCATTTACGAGCAACGCAGAGTTAAGTGGATACGTTGGCCCCAAGGAGAGGGAGGTCCTATCGTCCCATCCATGCCCCGCCATTTCAGTTAACTGCAGAAGGTCATCTCGATGCATCCCTCACTGATATGAGGGTTAGGGATCCCGTATCATTTCTAGCAGGCAAAACGCATAAACATATGTCCGGCTGGGAATACTTGACTCAGAATCACCCCCAACAAGACCTACTCACGTCCTGGATCAAAGACGGGATCAATATTCACAAGTTTATTGTTCCATTTCATGGTACATATCGCCGCAAGAGATATCACCATAGCTTCCCTCCTGATGCCATTTTTCCCAATAATAAGTCATGTATAACCCATGCACAAGTCATCTCCACCGAGATCGAAAAGAAGATTGCCATGGGTGCCATGGGTGCCATAACCATGCTTGAGCAGGTAGGGGAAGTCCTGCCACCTCGAATAGTCATGCCACTTAGTATAGAGCCATCCAAGCCACGTTTGATCCACGACCAGCAAAGTGTCCTCTTTGGTACTCCAACCACTTATCCAAACGTTCAGCTTAAAAGCCGCCCTTTCCCCTCCCCCCAAACTCAATGTTGCCTTATCTTGGTTGGAAACATACTGTAGAACATATGACAATACTCAGCAACATTGACTGAGGGGGAAGGGGAGTGGGAAGGGGGGAGTAAGTAGGGGTGTGTCAAAATGGAGGCGAAATTGTGTCACTGTCTCAACAGTTTTGTCCGAGATTGTAACAGTCAGCTGGACAAGGGGTCCCACACCCTCCCACACTACATTCTCCGATATACCCCTTGGTCTACTGGGGTTAACTTTTTCACTCAAAATCCCGCCCAAAGTCGTAGTGGTGAACTTGAAAATAGATATATCTTCCCCCCCCCCCCCTCCTACCCACCTGGTAGTGCCTGTGCTCAATCATCTACAAGCCAATCACGCCATTGTCAAGCTTGTGGCTCCCGAAATTAGACCACTCCCGTATTGGTGGACATTCTTACAACAAGCCGCTAAGGAGGTGTCCCAGATTGCCCTAAAAGGAGATGACACTGTACTCTTATGGCCCTCCAAGGGTACTGATTCCTTTAAAATAAAAAAGCCCCTCCCCTGGAACATATGGGCCCCTGTGCAAGGGCATTTCCTTGACGTTTTAATATCCATGTACTCAAATGATAAGTCGGCAGTTAAAATTGATAACAAATTAACCAAAGTCTTTACTTGTTTTGCCGGGGTAAAGCAAGGCTGCGTGATGCCATCTACTCTTCTTAATTTCTATCTAAGTGATCTACCAAAATTCCTAAATACGGCGAGTCCAACCAACATTATGCTAGGTGATAGATCTATAAATTGTCTCATATGCGGACGATCCAGTGATCTTCTCTAGATCAGCAAAAAACCTCCAAATAATCCTTAATAAGCTGGAATCTTTCTGTAAAAATGCCAATTTAAGTGTAAATTTAGACAAGACAAAAATTATGATTTTTAACAATTGTGGTAAGTCTTTAAACAACTACTTGTTCAGATGCGGCGCTGATGAACTGAAAAATGTCAAATCGTATAAATATCTTGGACTCATAATGAGTCCTTATCACAGAAAACTTTTCGAGATTCCCATTTGGGAATTAGATGGGAAATTTTCCCACTCATGGGAAAACATTGGGACAAGAAATTACTTTTGGGGCGAATTTTGGGTTTTTATTGGGAAAGAACGTCTACTTTTATTTTACATTCCAATATTGGGA
>NC_090886.1:17740833-17745833 GCF_036669925.1 Montipora capricornis
CGGAAAAAAAGCCCAACTGGTTGCACAATTACTCCAGTGAATGATTAATTAAACCTTATTCTATTTTTGGAATTAAACTCGGATCTTTTGTTCAAGCCGTAAGGTTGGAGGGTGCATAACTGTGCGCACCAAAAAGCCTCTCTTGTAAGTAAAACCTTGTCCATATCATCAGTAGTGTCATTAACAATTTTTTCAATAACAATGAACTCAAAGTCAGACATGTGATGTTCTTTTCTATTGAAATGGACGGCCAATTCACACGTGGCCTTGTTGGTCAACATAGCCGATTTGTGATTACGAAATCTGACCTTGAATTCATTCGATGTTGAACCTACGTATTGAATCTTGCATGTTTTACAGGTGACTAAATAGATGACATTCTTCGACCTACAATGTACATTCTGTCTAATGGAGTAAAAACGGCCTGTACAGGCGCTGTGAAAGATCCTATTTTCAACAAGATAATGTTTGCATAGATCACATTTGTTCTTACATTTAAAACATCCTACGGGAGTGTTATTGCTGTAATGGGTTTTTTTAGGCCTTGCTAGAATCTCTTTTATGTTTTTGGGTCTTCGATAAGAAGGAATAATTGACCCCTTTGGGAAAATCTGGGATAGCAATGGCGATTCATAAATAAGATGACTAAATGATTTGATGATTTTGCTGATGTTTGGTAGATGAGGGTTGTAGTCGACTACCAGAGGAAAGACGATTTTTTTGTCTTTCGGTTTCGAGGCGAGTAAGTCCTCCCTGGATAGATCTTTTGCCCTTAAAAATTGCTTATTGACTTCCGCTGGATTATAACCTCTCTCAACGAGATATGTCTGGTATTCTTCACTACGTTGGTCAAATTTTTCAATGGTTGAACAGTTTCTGCGAATCCGGGTGGCAACTCCAAATGGGATTGCCTTAGTGCAATGCCTTGGGTGAGCACTGTTACGTAATAAGTACATATTTAGTCATATTTAGTCACCTGTAAAACATGCAAGATTCAATACGTAGGTTCAACATCGAATGAATTCAAGGTCAGATTTCGTAATCACAAATCGGCTATGTTGACCAACAAGGCCACGTGTGAATTGGCCGTCCATTTCAATAGAAAAGAACATCACATGTCTGACTTTGAGTTCATTGTTATTGAAAAAATTGTTAATGACACTACTGATGATATGGACAAGGTTTTACTTACAAGAGAGGCTTTTTGGTGCGCACAGTTATGCACCCTCCAACCTTACGGCTTGAACAAAAGATCCGAGTTTAATTCCAAAAATAGAATAAGGTTTAATTAATCATTCACTGGAGTAATTGTGCAACCAGTTGGGCTTTTTTTCCGGTTACGCCGTGCAGATCGGCATTCTCACAGGCCCTGTTCAGGGATTCTATTACTTCGTAGAGGCCCTGGGCTCATCATTTCGCCACCTGATTGCATGATTTACTAAGTCCCGTTGTTTATTTTAAATTATTAGTTTCGATGTCTGGTGATTAACGCCTTTTTCGGAATAGAGCTAACTATTTCTTATCTCACTTATTGTCCACTCGATTTATTCCAACCGCACGTATTACATGACATATTATTGTGATTTTTTATAAATTTTTTTGTAATTTTAAACATTTTACACCTTTTGGTTCATAGTTTTGTATAAATAGCGCAAGTTCAGTTGTACCAGGTATTTTTAGTTTTTAGTTTTTAGCGTGTACTGAAGAAGCCCGAAGGGCGAAACGTTTACACGAAATTATAATATACCAGACCTGTGAGAAGTTCGCCAGCGACTCATTTTTTCATTCTTCCTATTAACTTATCTGAGTCAAGACGTTTTGTATCCTTTTGGATCCTCCTCGCAAGTGGCATCACCGTTGGATACTCAATCTTTATCATTCTACTTATATATATATATATATATATATCATATTTTGTAACACCGAATTTCCTTTTTCAGTCAAACCCCCAGATTGAAACATAACCGTGTCTCCAAGGGGACCATCGTCATCATCGCATTATTGCTTTCTTAGCAAAACATGAGCTAAACCTACACACTCACTACCTTACTGACCCTAGCTATTAAAATAGTGCTGAAAAGGTAAAACACGCTCCCTGTAAGCTGGCTACTGACTACTGTAAGTGCTCCTCTCCCAACTTGGGAATGATCAATAATTATTTCAAATATGCATCTCCTAACAGGGAAAAATGAATCACTTTCACTAAGTTAAGTCAGTCCTTAAGTTATTTCAAACATACTACGGTGAACATTAGAGTGTCAGACCCAAGATACATGTATGTATTTTTATCTTAGAAATTGTCATAGCGTTCTTCCAAGAAAATGAGTGCTTGTGGACTCACAACAATACCGAGTACCACCAGAATAGCAATAAAGATTTGCTGTATGATCTACTTGGGAAAGAACTTGAGGACAAGTATGATGTTGAAGACATGAAGAAAAAGTGGAAAGAACTGCTGAAAAGACTTAGACAAGAGCATTCCATGGCATCTGTGAAACCATCTGGCGCTGGAACAGCCGAAATTTACACGCCAACATGGGAATTTTATGAACAACTCAAATATGTCACTCTCACCTGTGATGATACAGATGTCACTATTAATCCCATAAGTGAGCCTTCAAAACCCAAAGTTAAGAAGGCTTCTAAACAGCAGCAAAGAGACAGCCGTGAGGATAGAAAACTACAATTGTTTTCTGAAGCTGTGGTGGCAATGAGACAACCTGAAAAGCATCAGGGACAAAATAGTGCAATCGAAAATAGTGAAGTTGCAGCATTTGCAAATTATGTGCGTTTAACCTTGTCAAAATGAAATCCAAAAAAATTTCGCAGGGCAAAGAAGTGCATAGGGGATATATTATTTCAGATAGAGGAGAGTGATGAAATGGAGGTTGCCAGTGGTGCTGCAACTCGATTTAGCACACATGGTAGATACAGCCCTGCTCCAAGTATTTCTTCCTATAGTTCAAGTGAAGCAAATAATAGTTATCAACAGAACATCCCTGCTCCTCATGAAAGCATGCAGATGCATTCCTTTGCACCCATGGAGTATTACTAATACCCAGAAACACGAAGGTATGGTCTTGTCTCAATATGTCATGCTCAAAGGCAAAAGTAGTTGTGTTTAAATATGGGTTTTTACAAAGCCCAGTGTTTTTCAAATTGATTTATTAATATAATCAAGTACGAATTTTTGGGAATCCTCTTGTTGTAATTTGGATACGTTTGAACATATGGACTGCCTTCCCTGACAATAGGTTTCCACATGACTATGTCAATCAGTCACGAACATTTTTTCATAGAGTGGCTGCTGAAACAACAAAGCTTGCCAAATGTTGGAGCTGAGGGTGGAATTTTATAGCATTTTATGGCAAATATGGACTTGTATACAAAATGGTAGATTCAATTACCATCAAACCCTCCATTTCAATGTCAATCAGTTAAATTTATTGTTGTGAATATTAAATATTGGTCTTTTGACCTTTTCGAGGATTTCTTTTACCCTGCTCAGGTTATCAAAACCTGCTTGTACAAAGAAATACTAACAACTTGTTTCTACAAATGTTATTTTATTGTGGTTATTGTGAAGTTATATTTAAAAATAAACACTGAATTGTTTCATCTGGTTTTGGTCCCCTCAAACTGCAATGCAGCTGTTGCAGCCTGTTTTAATACCTTCCCTATGGTGAGATTTGAATAGCTACACATTTGAAGAATTACGCATGTTATTTCTGTTATGTTATTAAATGTAAATGCAATATGATGGGGCTATACTTAGTAGTGCCCATGTCCTCCTAACTAGAGGGGTTCAGATACTCTGGGGTTTGTCTTTAGGTTTCTTGTGGTGGGTGGGGGTGGCAAACATGAATAAGTGATCTAAATGTTTTTGCAGTAAAATACTTGATGTGGGACTCCCTGGGATTGGCATGTCCTTCCTGTGTACCTGTGTAAAAGGTTTATAGCCCACACATATGCCTTTGCCATGACACATCACCTTCATTGTTAAACCACTGAGTGAATTCTTCACGCATATTTTTAGCTTCATTAGAGCAATTCCTTGACGTTGATGGTTGTAAATTAAGGAAAGAATCTGTTGGGATATCTTCTCTCCATGATCCAGGAATAACCTCTGCCGTCTCAGGGTCCTCCCTGTCAATAATGGTGGGTGGACTATAAATGTTACGACTGCTGGTGTCAGCTCTTAGCCAGTTGTGAAGGGTAAGTGCAGCTAGGGTTATTCCCTTTACTTCAAATGGAGCTAACAAAAAAGGGACTCTAAAGCAACGCCACCTGTTCCCCAGAATTCCCAAAATATTTTCGGAAATTCTTCTTCCCCTTGAAATGCGGTACTTGGTAATTCTCTGTTCTACAGTGAGATTCCTGCTAGGGTAAGGTTTTAGCATGTACTTAGATAACCCAAATGCCTCATCCCCTGTGAGAACAAAAGGAACTGGAGTTGTTCGGCCAGGAAGTGGACGCGGAGGTGGTATATTTAATGGATTGTCTGAATCATTTAGTGCACATTTAAGAGAGCTTCTTCGCCAGGCCTGTCCATCTGGGTTTCTTCCATTGGTGCCCACATCAACGTACAAACATTCATAATCAGGCCCTGAAACTACAAGGGCAATGATACTTTCGTTTCCCTTGTAGTTGTGGAAGTGTGAACCTGCATAAGCAGGTATAAGAATACGTTTACTGTCGATGGCTCCAATGTTGTTCGGTATGTTCCAACTTGAGTTGAACAGTTCTGCAATTTCAGTCCATTTTTCAGCTTGCTTGGGTGTCTGAAGGAAATCTTTTCCAAGCACAGCATAAATTGCATCACACACCTCCGTGACAATTCCACTAACAGTTGCCTTTCCAATGCAGAACTGAAAGGAAAGCGATTGAAAAGTCTCACCCGTCGCCAGGAAACGAATCATTAGGGCTAGCCTCTCGCTTGCAGGGATGGAGATTCTCATACAAGTATCTTGCTTCTTAATATATGGCCCAATCAGATCAGC
>NC_090886.1:17750833-17755833 GCF_036669925.1 Montipora capricornis
GGGCCCGTCAAGTAATCAGTCACTGAAGAAAAATCACTCATCATGATCGCCTTGCTCATTGCAACAACGTAAAAAAAGTAAAGAAAAGAGGATAACCATTTCTCTTTGATCTGCGTGATTTTCTAACATGTTGTTTTCCATTTGTGAGCCAATTTTACGCGGCATGAAATTTAATCCTGTAAATGCCCTGTAAATACCTAGATGTGATTTTCTTCATTGTGACCTTTTCACCTAGGGAAAATGAAACCCGAGATATATTTACCTGGGGTGTACTCAGCTAAATTTTCCCTTGGTAAATCCATGTTCTCTTGGCAGAAGTGCGTAGTTTGACCTCAACTAATGTGTACCTTCAGAGAGTGTTAACCAGAAATTAATTGTGAATAACTTCAATAAACAATTACATTCTTAAATAGAGTTTATTGATTGATTCTGTGCTAGTCTATCGTGATGTTTATAAACACGTTTTCCTATTTTAAGAACTTCAGATCTCTGATAACACCCAGAGCCACTTCCATAAATATTAAAACAAGTTTAATTTAGCCAGGTCAGGGAACAAAAGCGACCAAAACAGTACAATCTTATCTCTCAAATAAAGCTTTAAATAAATTAAGCACTTAATTTTATGGATTTGATTGCTGTTGATGAAAACACTGCTTGAATTAGTAAACAAACACGTCCTAAACATGATATGACGCCGCTACGCAATCGTGCAATTTTGTTTTCTTGAAGTGACAGAATCTGATCTTGACTATAAAAGTATTGATTCATGTACTTGTCAACCTGAACCACCATTATTCCGACTACACACAGAATAGTTATAAAATAAAAATAAATAATGGAACATTAAGCTTACTTGTTTCGTGTCAGTGCAGCCTTGCATTGCAGACTCTGCAATTCAAAATTTAATAATACACATGTTAGACACTACTTCAATTAAATTCTAATGACTTGTTTTCAAAATAATTTAGAAATGTAATAAAGCTATTTCCTTACATCTCCACTTGAGAGGACGCCATTGTAATCTAGAAAATGCAAAGGACATCGTAAGTATTCTTGCTCATATAAGCTTAAATTTACGCTTAAGACACATAGAAATATAAAGCGTAAATTGGCGGCCAGGATTAACAGTTGAATTCCTTGCTTTTTAGAGTTCAGAAGCCAGTCAAATTGTCCTAGATGTGATTTTTCGCTTACTTGTTAGAGGGAAGATACCCCCTCAGTTCATATTCTAACTTAAACGTTCTATTTTCAGACAATTTTTATGGGTTTGTACTCACGGTGATCTCACTACGATAAACAGGCCAACTACGCACCGTGGTCAGCTTGCGACAGTGGGAAGTTACGTCACTCATGTCTCGTCCCAGTCCTAATTTTTCTCCTGTTCCTAGTCCGTAGTCCATAGTCCATTGTCCATAGTCGAGGTTTCCTAAAGTCCCTACTGAAAACTCTAGTGTAGTTGCTGTAATATGGGTGACATATGTTCATTCTTTGCAGCACCAACAATAAGCACACACTGGAGCTTGGAGATTTCCTTATCTGGGAAACTGTTAGTAAACTATTACAGGAATCAAGTTTCGATGAAATGAACATGTGCACAAGTCTTTCACAATTGCCACAGACTTGCGGACTTGCATATGTTGCAGTTAAGTTTTGTTTTCAGTTAATTTTTATTTTCAACTAGTTAGTTTTTTTTTAACTAGGTGATTTTATTTTCAACTAGTTAGTTAAAAAAAATCACCTAGTTAGAAAAAAACTAGGTTATATTTTTTTAACTAGGTAATTTTTTTTTGACGAGGTGAATTTTTCAAAAGTTGGGTAAAATTTTCTCTCGGGTACCATCAAACACCAAAATATTTTAGTCATTAGGGTCAAATGCTTGGCTCAGTGACTTGGGTTACTGAGCACTCATTTTGAATGGTTAGCTTTCTTGTAAGGTTAGGGACATTGCCCACATTTTAGGAAGTACGGTTAAACTTTCAATTTAGCGATATGGGTTATGCAGTGTCTTATTTGAAACAGTAAGCATTCCAGGAGGAGCATAACAACTGCGGACCACATACTGCATACTGTCTACAAATATTGCTGATAAAAAATATTTAAGTCTAAGCACCCATTTGGTTAGTGCTGATAAGCAGTATTTAAGACTAAGCACCCATTTTAAAATGGTTAACTTTCAGTTACTGTGAGGGTTAGGGGTTAGGGTGACTTCCCATGACAACTGCAACAAATAATACAACATGCTTTAATAAACCGTTTGTGTTGCATTGTTCATTATTTCACTCTTTAAGTAATACAAACTTTAAAGCAAATAAAAGTTTACAGTCCTACTGGTTGATTGCCAATTTGCATGCTTTGGTGAAGGTTATACTCTTATCTTTACTTATAACTAAGTTTGTTGCTTGACATTTAACCAGTCTGGCTGGTAAAATGAGGGTGGAAATGATTCCAAATTTGCAGGCAACTTTGGCATAAATCATTTTCAAATGCTAGAATTTCCCCTATTAGTACATTTGAATGAAGTGGCGTCTTATCTACTTTGTCAATTTTGATGCAATCATAATCTCCAATATTTAGAGTCAGCCTTTGGCCTACACTTTTTCATTCTTTCATTGTAATCCGTTTGATGAGAACTGGTTTCACTTCTCAAGTTGTTTTCGCTTCATCGCGTTTTTGGCTCTAGTCTTACCCAGAGAAAGAAATGGTTTTCTCTCTCGAGCCGACTTGTGGGCCGTAAGGTCAGTCAATTTATAAAAGGAAAGTTTTTTGAATTCTTTCCAAACGAGACCAGTCATGTACGAGTCTCCGATCTTTGGCGGGAAAATGGAGAACACGTTCCTTACGAGTGGTTTGGAGTGCAGAACTCCAAAGAAGCGTTCGCAATTACTTTGTTTGGCCTTTGCGGTAGCTTGGTAAAGCTCTACTTGATGGCAGATGACAGATCTTTGTCGTCCGATATTTTCGTGAGCCATGTCGATGAGAGCAGAGCGGTTGATGGAACAGCAAATATGGCAATTGATGGAACACCGAAAAGCCAAAGGATCGTCATCCTCGAGAAGGATTTACAATTCTATTGCGAGAAGGTGAGGCAAACAAAAAATTTAATTGCAAATACTTTGGAAACGCTGCCAACGACACCACTGCCTTCTACATCTAGAAAGATAGACACCTTAATCCTAAGTGACATTAATGATAGTTCGCTTGGACCAATCTCCAAGAAAAGATCTTGCATTTGAGGATATTGACGATGCTTTCCACTCAAGTTATGGACGTCTGGGAGGAATTCTGGTTTTGGATTTATTTATGGCAAGGAGGAACATCAACAGGCAGTGGAGTCAGCAATATCGGAAGCTATAGAGATTGTGGCAGAAAACAAAGATCTTGGATCTGCTGCTGATGTTAAACAGAAGCAAGAGGCCGCCATGAGAGTTCCTGACTGGGTACAGCAGTACGTCAAACTTGAGACAAAATTGCCTGACAATGGCTGGCAAACAGTTCTAAATTTCCTTTACCTTGAAAAGAGTGGGGTGAGCTTTCGTTTATGACGTTTGCATTAATTAAATGTATGGTTGAATTCATCTCAATGATAGTAATGCATCAGTCAATTCCAGCTGTGGCCATCCCCCACCCCCACCAGTAGTGGGGCTTTTTCCCACACTTACCATCCCAGGGGTCAGGCATTTGTCTTCCGCACAATTACCCTGGGGCATTAGACTATCTCACTTTTATTACCTTATAACATTGTTGCTTCTTCTAATGACCAATTCATTGGCAAATTCACCATGGGAAAAAAGTGCTGACTGGATTGGTTCATGGTTAACTTTCCCTTAGTAATTTATTTAGCCACATTTTGACCAGATTTATTTTTTGAAGTACTTAAATAATTATTTTCTTTTTCAATTGAAGAGAGATGGTAAATTGCAATAAAGGCCTGCAGGTCAATGGTGTTTTCCACGACCCAGTCTGTCATAAACATCAGTGCACTGGATCCTGAATGTGGCATAATTGGTTATTCAGTAGGCCTAGGGCAAGCAATCATTTGGGCCATTCGAGAAGCCAGACTGCATAATGCAGCACAGCCTTCCATGATTTTTAACATTAAGTTGGATGGAAGGCCTTTTGCAGGTATTGTCTTGATTACCTTTAGTTCAAATTGCCCACCTTCCTTGTGAATAACATCTTGTATATCAGTCACAGACAACAACAGCATAAAAAGGTTTGCTTTAACTTTTAGCAACTGTTTTAATTTCAAAACTGCTCTTTATTTTTAATATGCATATTGTGGTTTTGTCAAATTCACTAACAAATTGTGGAGTAAGTTCTCAAGTGTACTAAACATCATGGCAATAATATTTAATATTCTATATTTTTAATTTTGTTCCAAATAACAGGAAAAGATCAAGTTTCTGTCGCAGTTGTACCAGTAAATTTTAAACATTCAAGTGCGGAAAGTTGTAGCTCAGTGTATCCTTTAGCAATTGGAAACTGCAAAGAAAACAGGTAACATAAACAAGTTTGCACCTTTGACTTCAAACTTGAAATTCAACTTGATTCCAATCTAATGTGTAGGCTATGAATTGTGGTAATATTGCAATTTTGTTGTTATACCTTCCATGTATTTTACAGGGAAGAATTGCCACAGCTAATTCGAAGGTTAAATCATGAGAAGAATGCCATTAAGGAAAGTGGTGTTTGTAGGTAAGGGTTGGACTGACCTATATGATGTACAAAATATTACAATCTCTTATGTACCATGCATGTTTTGAACTAAACCAGCTCAAAAATTTTTGCAATATATTATTAATTACAGGAAGGGGTAATGGAAGAAAATAAATGACTGCAGCTTGTCATTTCAATGTGGTTGTTTTAAGTTTGGTATTTAATATAATATTCATGAATATGTTGTGAATTAAACTCTTTTGCACAGAGTCACATTTCAAACCAGTGTTTGTCTTTTTATTAGAGTATGACCCAAAAATTAATAATTATTAAACTTTAAGAAA
>NC_090886.1:17758333-17763333 GCF_036669925.1 Montipora capricornis
GGATGGTCGTGGACTTTCCAACCTAAATCTTGGCATCTTTGTTTGCTCCTTTGATGTTTGCCGAGCTTCCTAACCATTCCCCTCTATTAACTATGGTTAAGCATAATCATGCCTTTTATTAAAAATCCTAGACATTCCACAACAACTGAGATTGATTATCATATATTGCTCAACTGGGTGTCAGATACATGTATGTTTTAGGGACATGTTGGATTCAAGAGAGCAGAAGTTAACCTCAGTGCTGGTGAGAGAGGCATAATAAATTCCTGTCAGACAGATTTTTGTTTCTTGGTTTTAAATAACTTGCTTCCCATTGCTAAAATATCCTCCCCTACCCCTCAAACAGAACAGTCAGTGAATCTGTTTTGGTATTTTCATTGCCATACTGAAACCATCTTTACATGCAGTTATTAAAATTGTGATTGCTTTGATGATCATTTCTATTATTTCTTTTCTTTTCTTTTGTTTCTTACTAGGTTCTACAGAAAGATCAGTTCTCGCTAATTCAGATAGGATTGTGATAGATTCCTTGCCTTTAGAAAAGCTCCAAAAGTACTATGCAGAGGTTCCCAATAGCTGCAGAGAAGTTGTCTTGGGCTATGTTGCTTATTATGAGAGCATCAAATTGGTAAGAATACATATAGAGTTTGCTCAGGGGGAGGATATGCCATATTTAAGCTCTTAAGCTCTATAAGTATAAGTATAAAGTGTACGTTTTTTCAAGCAGGTTAGTCTTGAAGGGTTTAGATATCGGAGGGTTTTGGTCTAGCAATAGGGAAATATGGGAAAGTTATCAGCTGTATGATTGTGGGATTAGCTGGTTAATTTTTAGTCTTAGATACAGTTACAAAATCATTTTTGGTGCCCAAGTTAGGGCTTCAAAATGCAGCTGAATATGGTCTGGTACATGGGCTATTAGGGCTTTAAGGACCAAGTACATATGCCCACCCAACAGTTTATGGTGTCCTCCACAATGAACAAAACAAATACTTTCCACTGAAGAAAGAACAACAAGAAAGTATATAAGAAAACAATATAGTATACTATACCTTTAATTAATACAGTTTATGTATGTTTCAGTTCTTTTCTACTTAGGATTTCCTAGCCTGACAAACCTAGTACTCTTACATTTAGTAATACAAATTTTAAACACCTTTGGCGTATATGGGATAAATATATGCATGGGATGGTTTCTCAGACTGGTTCATGTTTGATTACAAGTTGATGTCGCTGAGAGTTGAAAGAACTGATTAGCTTTGTTGATTATTGTTAAATTGAGATTTGCTTTGAGCATCGAGAAATAAGCTTTATGTTTATATTAAAGATATGCTCTTTTTCTAGTTCTAGTTTGTTTGTGTGTTATGGAGAAGGCATGACACTGTTTTGTTCAAATGAAACCTGGCAAGGTTTAAAATCTCTTAGAGGAATTGGAATAAGGCCAATCCTGCTTTCCTACAGGATACTGAACGTAAAATGCACTGGACAGTTACTTTCGAATAAAGTTTGACCTGTTCTCTTTTGTTATATTTTTTCTTTTTCAAACTCCTTGCAGTATGTGAAGGCAATTTTGGTCAGTGGAACATTCACACGAGACTTTGGCTCAAAACAGGAAACTGTTTGCCTGAATGACACACAAGGTGAACATTTGTGTCTTATAATTCAAAGTTACAACAGTGAACTGAAATATTTCCTTATAAATTTTGTATTTGAATGAGACGTGCAAATGTGCTGAACTGGATCCAAATAATTTTTTGTTGTTCTCGGCTGGCACAATACAATCCTTTTCATCATTTGGAAACTTAAATTCCACAACACTTGATGGCTGGCCATCAGGCAGGTGATTAGCATTTCAAACATGCTTACCATAGATATCATCATTACCCTAATATTATTATCTCTTTTCGTTCATGAATTTTGTTAACATGGCTGTTTATGTGCCTTTGTTTTTTAAGCACTAAGGAAGTTCCTTACTGAATCTCACGACAAAGCAGCGGAAATTCAGAGTGACATAGAAGAGAGGTTTTTGGCAAGTGAACAAAGTGATGCATGTTTGAAGCCCCCTAAAAAGAAGAAGAGATCAAATTCCTCCAAGCCGAAGGATACTACATGTACCCAAGATGCCCTGGCAAACCCGGCTGCTCAGCTTCAACTAGATCATTTTGAAAGGTTAGTAAATAATACAAGTTTATCTTGGCTTCGAAAGAGACGGCTGCAATCTATCTTCTCAATGTTTTTCCAAGCTCAAGTTAATTACCGTATTTACCCGCGGATAGGCCGTACCCCAAACTTTCAATGGTTTTCATGGGAAAAAAAATGGTGAGGTCGAGTACCGGGATAAATAAAGTGAAGTTTGAAATCAACAACAGCTACCGTAATTTCCGGGCGATTACCCCCGGGTAATGTGTTAATCTTTTCGCAAACAGTTCTCGGTGCGGGTTATAGGAAGGTGCGAGTAATGTGATAATTTTTAAATCTTCCTGTATTATATATAGTTTTAAAACCGTAAGTAGGGAAAAAATATAAAAGTCATTAATGAAACTGTTCCTAAAAACTGTATACTACTGCCCTTTTTATCCCGCTTTAACTGCCCTTTTTATCCCGCTTTAACTGCCTAATAAACTTAAATGCTCTCAATGAAAACCAATGGAAATTGAAAAAATATCAACATATATCGTTGGCAGTCAAAATCGTTTATCACGCGTGTGATATTACTTTCTTACTTTGCTAATTTCACAGCAGCGAGGTTCTTTCTTTGTTTAGTTGAAACTAAAATATTATTCACTAACTGGAATAATAAACTCAAAACAAAAGAATAAAAATGTGAAATAGCAGGCAAGTAATTCACACACAAAAACTGATGCCGAAATGTTCATTTCATGGCGCTGCCGCCACCACATAATTAATTAATAAGAGGTGATTGTCGGCACAAGTGTAAACAAACATTCACAGACAGCGCATCAGTAAAATATTCCTAGCAAGCACTGCCTTGAGATAGAGAGTTTTTTCCTGTTTCAAGCAATTTCTTAGAGTCAGTAGATCCTGAGATATCGATTTTTTTTAGAACGGATTTTTACAAGCGGTATCATTTCAATGGAAGATCAAAAACAATAGGTGTGAAAACTTACCAATTTCATGCTAAAGGATATTTTGTTAACAAAAACAATGGTTTAGTGTTTAGTTGTATGTGCTGCAAGTTAGTAACAATTGAAAGCGAACATTAAAACGCCAATTTAGTGTATCACCGTGAGATCTCTTGCATATCAATGAGGTATCAAAACGCTTGTACCCACGTATATGCCGCAACCCTAATTTAGACCCATTTTTCCGAGAAAAAAGTGCGGCCTATCCACTGGTAAATACGGTAAATAAGTATTTATAAAAATGTATTACTTTTATTATTGTTTTGGTTATTGTGTGTGGTTTACACAGACTTTTGGTTCATCTTTTCCTTTTGTTTTCATCAAGGTTGGAATGGAAAGTCATCAGTTTCACAATTCGAGAGAAAACTTTTGCATTGGATAAAGAGGACCAAATTGACATACATGATGTTAAAGTGCGTTCACTAGATCTCATTCAATAATTAAACAATATGTTAATTATAATTATTTTTAACTTTGGGATGTATTTATGACAAATCAGGACTACAGATTCATACTAATTTTGACAGCATGCACTGACACCTCTCAAACCCAGTTTGGATCAAATGTTCCAGGTCACCTACTCAAAGCCTCCAACCAGAGTCATACCCTGGAGGGCCACCAGTTAGAATAAAATAAAATTAATCAAAATTAAATTAAAGTTCAGGGTGATCACATGTATCTCCATGTGCACAGACATCAACATGTATTATAAAGTGTGACTGTATATTACATACACATTCATTTTTTCCTCTGTAGTGCAAACTATGGGGTTTTCTTCTATGACATCTCTTTGGAGTCACACTTGGAATGGATGATTATGCTCACTTAACTGTGGATCACAGTGCCATGTTGTTTCGACAGCATCGTTCTTTCTGGCTTTTCTCAAATCAGGGCTTTGAAGCTTCCCACAAAGAACAGAGAATGCTGTATTCCTGGGCTACAAACCATGATTCTTCAGCCGAAGGCCAGTCAAGTGAGTGACATTATATGCGTAAAAAAGGGTAAAGGCAAAAATACCCTGTAGGTGTAAGCAAAATGCTGCATAATGTAACTGCTCCTTAAAATCAATAATGATAACAGTATCCATAAACGTCTTTATCTGTTTAAAATTTCATGCACCATCTCTTGATCAGGGAATTAAAACATAGCATTTTTAAAGGTGGACATGGCCATTGTTGGGTTGACATATCAATGACAAATTTGCGAATGCCATTTTAGTTCAACAGATCCTCACACACTGGTATGCAGAAA
Source organism: Montipora capricornis (assembly GCF_036669925.1). Classification (NCBI taxonomy): domain Eukaryota; kingdom Metazoa; phylum Cnidaria; class Anthozoa; order Scleractinia; family Acroporidae; genus Montipora; species Montipora capricornis. The sequence continues at coordinate 17,762,725 of NC_090886.1, forward strand.
GGCTGCTCTGGATTAGGTACCAGTTTGTAAAATCCCAGCAGTGTATAGCAAAGGGTAAGCCACTTACTTTACTTAAATGTCTTTGTTGTCTTGATTTTTCTTGGGTAAAAGTTTACTTCAGTTCAATTCCTAATACTTTAGTTTTTTTTTTGTCTGGTATCAGTTTGTTCAAGCCCAGCAGTTTATAGCAGGGGCCACACTGGGGATTCTAGGTGCCCTGAGCGCTAAGAGCCGCCATCTTGTTTTTGCACGCAAAGCCTTATGGTCCTAAAACCGCAAGAGAGTTGGGTGAGAATACGGGCATTTTGTTCAGAACTGGCGGAAAATATGATTTTAGTTTGTCCACCATGTTGACAAGGAAAGCCTGCACAGGAAAAAATTCAGAGATTCCAACTTGGTATAACATTGGGAATCAACTGAAAATGATATTCCAACATTGAAAAATCAGTGGTAAATTGAGAATTTCTGGTATCCCTTCACAAGTACTTGGTTGATCATTGGTAAATTATAATCAAATTTACCATGATTGGAATTTGATTGGTTCACCATATATACCAGGAGAAACCAACCCTGGTATTTCATTGGTTGATTATTGCTAAATCAGGTCCA
>NC_090886.1:17780833-17838333 GCF_036669925.1 Montipora capricornis
TCATAACTTAGCTTTAACTAGCCTATCTGAAAGAGATTTACCTCGTCTGTACGATAGGTTGGGCGGATTCTTGAAGATAGTGTTCAGCAAAGGCTGATTTTGTATTATGTCCCAGTTTAGCATGAGTATATTTTTAAGGTTACCCACCGATGGGTGGTATGTTGTGACAAATGGCAAGATTTGTTTCCGTGCTTTTGCTTTTTGTTGGAGTGCCGACAGTCTTCCGGCGAAGCTGAGTTCTGATAACGTTGTTTGTATCATCTTGTGAGGATAGCCGCGCGCAATGAGGCGCGATTTAAAATTGGTAATACTGTCATTAAAGGCTGTTTCAGAAGAGTTTGTTCTAAGGAGTCTAAGGGCTTCACCTTTAATAAAACCTTTTTTCACGCCTGGTGGGTGGCTCGAGGTAAAATGTGTGTACTGAAAGGTTTCAGTCGGCTTGTAATGTGTTCGGATATCAAGGATCGATTCGTTTCTGAATCTTTCTCCTTTAGATATGATTGTGTCGAGAAATGTTATTTCTATCTCTGAGATTTCAGCCGTGAATTTGATTGTAGGGTGGAAGTTGTTAGCTTGTTTTATGAACAGGATTATTTCCTTTATGTTAGAATCCCACAATGAGAAAATGTCGTCAATGTAACGTTTCCACTTTATTGGTTTTGTGTTGCTTTGGTTTATCAATTCTGTTTCTATTTCCGCCATGAAGATGTTGGCAAATGCAACTGCCATTTTCGTACCCATTGCGGTTCCATGGGTCTGGAGGTAATTTTTTCCAATAAATTGGAATGAATTCTCTTTAAGGATAAGGGAAAGCATTTCTTTGAGATGGTGGGATGGGATGGGAGGGTTGTAGTTGTGAAATTTTTCGTATGCTTTGCATACTGTTGTAATACCCTCCTCTTGCGGTATGTTTGTATACAAGCTTGTTACATCCATAGACACCAAAATAGTATTTTGAGGGACCTTTGTGTTCTCTATAAAGTTTATGAAGTGTGTTGTATCCTTAAGATACGATTTCTGTGACTGCGCAATCGGCTGTAGTAATTTGTCCACAAACGATGATAGTCTTTCTGTAGGGCCCTCGCAGCCCGAAATAATTGGTCTACCGACCGGATTTTGTTTGTAGATTTTAGTGAGCGCATAGAATATTGGGATTCTAGGGGGATTGCGTGTTTGAGAAAACCATTTTTTAGTCATGTCATCAATATAGTTGTTTTGGTGAAGACGTGTGACAAGCTCATTAAGTGGCAGTCCCGCTAAAAGCGGTCCTCTCGATTTCGCGACCAAAAATAGTTTTCCTTTATTTTTTGTCAGTGAAGAGGCTCGGGTAGACGTATACCAAAATCGCTATTTTTGTTTTTAAATTCTTTTTCTAAGGTCTGCTACAACCCAAAAACGAATTGAGCCCGTCGCGGCGTCTCGGAGGTTCTTAGAAAAACTCAAATTGTCGGATTTTGAGAGGCGCGCTGCAAAAAAACGAATGCCCGCAAGAAAAATCTGTTCAAGTCAGTTTTCTTAGTTTACTATAGATAGTTCACAGACAAAATGTAAACATCTTTAATAAAAAATTGAACAAGCTAGAGTAGTTCAAAGACGTCCTATTCTGCTAGTTTAATTTAAACCCGGAATGTAATGAAGTTTTGAAGGAAAATATCTCAAAAGTTGCGGCCTAAATCTGGTATAAAAATCACATTAAAGTAACGTTTTAAACTTATTTTACCGATTTATAACTTCAAACGTGTGGGTATCTCCTGAGATCACAAGCGATAAGAGATCAAAATCAGCAAACAATGCTTGTCTGCATAAATTATCGGCCAGTGTCAGAGGTCATGATTCTGTGACTTTTTAAATTCGCAAACCGTTTGTTTTAAGGCATTATTTCGCCTGAAGTGCCAGCAATGAATTCCTAACGGCCTTACAATGCTTGTGCGTTTAAAACATAAAGCCAGAACTAATTGCGTCAAGTTCAATTATTTCATGAGCGGGCCGACAATGGAGAAAGTAAATTATGGTTGCTTTGGACAAAAGTCTTTCATGAGTGTATTAGCCGATGATTAGTCTATTTTTTGCCATTGTTTCTTTGTTTTAAGATAAATTAAGGTTAAAATAGGTGGGGGGAAACAGAATTCAAGAAAAAATAAATTTGTAATTTTTTTCCATAGCTCAGCATCAAACCATGAAACGTGAACTGTTACAGATCAAAGATATTTAATTGAAAAATTAGATTAATGCTAGTTGCTATAAAATGTACGTCGCAATGAAACGTCTTCACAGAAAGAATTGGTTTTCGAAACATCATTTTATTGAGTTTTGGAGCATTCTTTGACATTCATCTGGAAGAATTAATTCACGTGGGATGCTTATGTAGGTCAGCGGCAGCCGCTTAGCACGGTATAACTGCAGTGTGAAACGATGGAATTTGGATTTGGAGTTTTAGATTGAATAATACATGTATGTTACAAGATAGAAAACGGGGCTTCTTTTCAGGGCTACCAAGAAAACTATTATTTCTTTCCTAAAATCACTTCCTTAAATTTAAATTTGACGGAAAGCAATATCACGTCTTTATTGCCTCAATAATTAAGCAGATGTCCTTTCATAAATTTAGTTCCGGCTCCATTTTTAGTTCCCCGCCGGTTCTATCCTTTCCTTTACAAATATTCTCAAACACCGACAACAAGTGCGTCACAACAATAGAGTTAAGTTTGGGAATGGGCAGATAGTGAAAATGGCTGCATGCTTTATGAAAAACAAAGACAGCAGTGGGTGTGGGGAGTTCAGAGGACACAAATCCTTAACATCGCTTCTGGAATGTACCTCTGATATTTTTAGTCATCTGAAGCACTGTCATCTTTCAAAGGAAAAAATTTCCGAGTACCAACTAATTTTGATTCGTGCGGGCCACTTTCACTTAAGCGAAGAAAACATGGAAGAAATGTTCGTGTGTCCTCGCCATCGTGGAAATTTGGGAGCATACTGGAAATGCCCAACATCTGCTTGCCAGTACCCCGATCACAAAGGCAAACAAGAAGCGGTGAAAGGGGACCGAGTATTCAATGTCCAGATAGCTGAAGACATTTTCAAAATTTTCGGAGTTACTATTCCAGTTGGATCGCGTAAGTAGTTCTTTTATTATTTCAAAACGTCATAAATATTCATTAGCTTTATACCCCGTAAAACTCAACAAACTGAGCAGTCAGGGTAAGGATTGGAATTCAGGCTCAGGGGAAATACGGGGTTGAATGGCTGAAACAATGGAATGCTGATTAGAATGAACAAGTTATGTAACGAATACTAATAAACATGAAATGCTATATAACACGTTCATCCTAATTTGCAAATAAAAAGTGTAAAGTCAAACATTCAATAAGATATTTGCAGAGAAGCCCAGAGAGACGCCCAGTCTAAAACTACCAAAAAAAAAACAATCGACCGGTCAGAACTTATCCTAAAATGAAATGCAAAGTTTATTAATAACCCAGAAAACACCGAAAGCAATCCACTTCAAGGTACGTCTGTAACGGGTGTGTGTAAAACGCGGAACCCACCGGAACCTACCAGAAACCTGCTGGAACCCACCCGGAACCTGCAGGAACCACCAAAAAAAATGATATTAGAAAATAACAATAATTATACAATTCAAAAATTATAAAAACTAAAAACGAAGACAGTAAAAAGCATGAATTAAGGATATTCCAATATAGAAAAAGAAGACGGAAACAGGACTTCACCTGACTTAAAAAGTATTTTTACCACAAAAATCTCGCGATTTTCGACCCTGGCATTTGTGATCTTCTACAGGTTCATCCCCCAAACCGAAATCTTCGTTGTGCATCCAGAGGATTGTCATTGGTGGTACCTGCATGCTTATCAGACTCAGGCTTACGGTGCTCGCTCCTTCTCGGTAGCTGCACCTACTCTCTGGAATTCCTTGCCAGTGGACATTAAAAAACGAGCAATCTTTGTTTATCTTTAAAAAGAAGCTAAAAACATTTCTATTTAATTAACTTCACATGTAGTCTTATCACATTATTCTTTTCATTATGTATTCTTTTTATTTCTTATATTTGTAAGTTTATTTGTATATTTCTCATATTTTATTTCTTAAATTTGTTAAGCGCGCTGAGATTATGTAGCTGCACTCTAAAAGAACTTTAATATTATTATTATTATTATAGTATAAGGATCGAGGAAAAGCAGAGGAACTTCCGTATTTCAATCAACCAATCAGGGCATCATTTACCTCAACGGCTGTATCACGAAGGCCAAACGACACAAGGGGAGCGATGCCCACCCTATCCTATTTAGAATACCGAAGTTCCTATATGGTTTTGTCGATCCTTTTACGATGCTATCCAGGGTCGAAGATCTGAGTTTTTCTGGCACAAATAACTTGCCTGCGAGCGTAAATTTAGTAGCGACATAGTCGAGGACGTCATCGAACGGAATGTAGTAAGTTTTGTTTGAGATTTTTCTTGAATTTGAATTCAGGTGGCTTCGAAGAAGTGGCGGTCAAAATTAGTTGTTGTCTTTACTTTTTATTCACACACACACTCAACCGAAACAAAATAATCCTCCCCAAAGCTATCCAAGGCCGTAGTCATTCCACTTTATTTGTATATAGAACGCAACACGAGGCAAAAATACTCGTGATCTTTATTTCAAACCATATGAGTTAACTAGAGACGATACAATAATTTATCCGTGTCAACACAACTGAAAGCCAACACACACGAGTTTAAGATGGTTAGCCTGTGCTCATTTATGGTCGAACTTGCACAACACATTTGGTCTCCAGTCGAGAAAAAAACTTTGGACTTTGACCTTTAGCATAGCAAGCACTCCGTTTGAAAGTCAGATGCCGTCCTGTTTCCGGTATTTTATATTGAAATATCCTTCATTAATTAATTATTAGTTATTGCATTTTCAGTTTATAAATTTTCAATTTTATAGTGTTATTTTCTAATATCAATTTTCTGGGTGGTTCCGGCAGGTTCCGGGTGGGTTCCCGCAGGTTACGGCAGGTTGCGGCAGGTTCCGGGAGGGTTCCGGCAGGTTCCAGTGGGTTCCGGGTGGGTTCTGCATTTTACATACACCCGACTGTAAGAATGAGTCAGTGAAATGAGTCACAAACTGTTAAAAATCATCAATGCCCATTATGTCACAGTTAGATTTAATAACTCTCTCCACGAGCATTTTTTTTCTCTTGTACAGTTATTAACTGTGGAAATTTCTTTTGGTTTGCGGCATCGTGAAGGCAATTACTGAATTAGACCCTTAAACTGTGTAGTTTATTTGCACAATGTATTTGCCAACTACACTTCCCGGCAGCCTTTGTCACTTTGGATGCTTTTGTTTTGGCATTCTTTAAACAACACGTTTTAAAAAGAGAAATTTATTTATTTATTTATTTATTTATTTTGCAATACTAAAGAAATGAAATACTCCGGGAACGTTTTTGAAGCTGTTCAAACCACTCACAGCACGTATTTATCAAGTCTAAAAATTCTCGCGCTTTCGCTCTCGAATTTTTAACTTTGATAAAACACTACTGTTCGTGGTTTAAACATTACGTAAATGATTTATGGATAAAATAAGTATACATATCACATGAAACGACGATGCGATTTGCGTATTGGAGTAAGGTAGAGTTCTTTAGCCTAGGTCGCTCTGGGGTCACCAGGAGGCAGACCTGAATTTTTGGCAGCTTCGTTTCCAGGTCCTCTCTTCTTTTCTTCTCGTTTCTTACATTCTGGGACGTCCCAGGTGATAGGAAGAAGAGAGACCCTGGGTACGAGGCTATTATCATTAGTGCTATTACAGCCACCAGCTCTTACCTTAAAAAAAAAACAAAAACAAACAAAAACAACAACAGCTGCAAAAAATAAACGAACTAATAAGTAAAAATTGAATAAGGTTAAAAGCATGTACCCCTAGTATCGATCGGGCTACCGAGTTTGATACGTCTTTGTGTGTTCGAAGCAAGGCCAAGAAAAAAAAAACGTGAAGCCTTTGAGCCAAGTGGCATATCCCGGTTTCTGTAGCAGGAAGCGGCTACGAGTATTTCTACTCCCCCTGGACGGGATGCTAGTCCATCACAGGTTACTCCCCGGCAATTTGTTAGGTATTCCACAACAATTCGCTGGCACCCATTTATACACCTGTGTGGAGAGAGTAACGTGTCTTGCCAAAGAACGCAACACAATGTCCCCAGTCAGGGCTCGAACCCGGACCACTCGCTGCGAAGTCGAGCGCACTAACCATTAGGCCACCGCGCCTCCACAAGGCCGAGGACAATACAGAAAAACTTATACATAGCGAACTCGGTGTGTTAAAACGCGATGAAAAGCATAAAATAAAATGAAAGAAAATACAATAAACTGCAATTCGGGAAGTTCTTAGCTGTAGTATGTGAGGCTCGTGTGGCAAGTTTCTTATAACGTTTCTGTATTTTTAGCCATTTGTAACAGTTGTAGAAAGTTCCATGGTAGCAGACTAAACACTGAATGGCTCTGGCTGAGGGAAACACAAAGTACAGAAACGGATGATATCATGGAAAAAACCGAACGGAAATTATCAAGGTACTGATTTCTGTCTATTGCAATAAAAATAATTCTTAAAACGCGATGAGAATTTTTTTTTGCAATTCTAAAAAGTACCAATACATAAATACGTTATTGACCAAGCAAGTTCTTTTTTGCGTTTTTATAGACCGAGACAAAGTGGAGTTCGATAAAAATGCAAAAACGAACGAGGGCAATATCTAGCCATCTTGACGGAACAAATTTGTTCATAAATAAAGGATTTTATTATATGGCATTCAAGAACTAATTAATAATTCATGAGCCTAACAGCCTATCAAAACACCGATAAAACGTCACGTGCATGAGCTTTATATCCTGATAAAACACTCCTCGTCAGTATTCTTTATATAAAGAATACTAATAAGGCATAGCTTGTTTTTCTTGTATGCTAATATTCACCTCTTACAATTTGAACCATCGTTTTGAGTCCAGAGGGACACGCTCTTTGTGGAATGTTTTTGAAATCGTTCAAAAAACTCGCAGCACGTGTTTTATCAGGTCTAAAAACACTCGGCTACGCCTCGTGTTTTTAAACCCCAATAAAACACTGCTGCTCGTTATATAAACATTACAATAAAAGAACTTTATATCTTGCGGGACCAACACCGGAAATCCCGAGGGAGCCTGAAATGCCCATCTAACCCGCTTGAGTAGCCAATCAGGACAAAAAATCCCCTTCATCTTGCCCGGTCGCGGTTCAGCTATTTAATAACTTTTAACAGGTACCCATGACCAGGAGCCTTCAACTCCCATACTGGGCCTATGTCACGGCATTTTTACAGACCGATCTATTTTTAGACTATCTTCGCCGAAAAAAACAAAGGAAGTTCCGGTTCGGTGACCCTATGACGTCAGGTTAGTTTCTTGTAATTGATCATCGGGCTCCTGCGGGAGTCTCATTTGCGGGAAATTCAATCTAAAAATAAATCGGTTTGTGAAAACGCCGTGACACGAACGCAAAGGAGTTGTAGGCTCCGGGTCATCGGTTCCTGCTTTTAATGTAAAATATTACTTGCTCAAAGCTCAGTTTAGTACTTTGTAGATACTTGCATCATAAAAAATCTATAATTTTCTTTAGACTCCTTTGTCCGTTGATTTCCCTTGCAGGGCAGCCAAAGAAGAAGCACGTTTTGCAATTGAGAGTTGCATTAGCACCCCATTACCAGAAAGTCGCATTACGAATCGCGATCCTGCTTGGTCTCTTGGACAATGGCAAGAAATCAACCCTGACACTTCGTCCGACGATGAGTTCACCGAGAAGGAATGTGACGTACTTAAAATATACAATGAGGCACTCAGTAACATTGCTTTGCTTTCGGGAAAAGCGGTGGTGCCCCTCACTTTCCGACTTACGTCCGAGTGGGACGAGGCGACGAAAAAAGAAAAAGAACTGTGTACAGAGCAGGTGGGCGAAGCATGTCATGCTGTGTGTGGCGTCATTGCTCCAAAGGACAGTGATAAGCTGTTACGATCATTTCAACAATCAAACAATGAAATGGGTTACTCTGACGACCTTAAAGCACTAGTAACTGCATACAAACAAGCACCAACAAGGTACATTAAAGTCCAGATTCTTAGTATCTATGCTACGCGTTACCCAGCCCAGTACTTGAAGAAAATACACGAGCCATTTGAAAAGCTTAGTGAGTTGGACAGACCGTTGAGAAACCACTGTGCCACCGAGTGAAAATTGATTTGGTAAAGTTGGAGCACTTTCTGTCTTTTAGAGACCAACCGTACTTCTACCAAGACGTGGCTTATGGCTCAAGAACACTAAAGCTTGATTCAGGAGAGGAGCTAGTAATGCCAAATGTCATCAGAATTGTTGTGAGGTCCACGATGGTAGAACAGTATTTAAAGCATTGCAGTGACGATCGCTTTGAGCCTCTTGGAAGATCTACGTTGTTTAGAATACTGCAAGTTAGAGAAGCGTAACAACGAAAATCCCTTCAAGGCCTCGACGACATAGCTGCGGGAGGTGCTGAAGCGTTTGAAAGTGTGCACAAGATAGTAGATGACTTGAAAGAGTGCGGAGCAAGTGCAACTTGGTGTGATGAAGTGCAAATGGTCTTAAAAATGGAAAGCGCTACCTCAAGACAGAATACAGAGTACATTGCCGTGAAGAGGAAAGCCTATGTCCCGATCACTGCAGATACTTTGCTCTCAGTGACTTGCAGGACCCCGAACTCAAACAATCTTGTTCACATCAACATCAAGTGCGCTGTAACGAGTGTGAGCATCTGAAAGTGACTTTGCAATCTATCGCTGCGAAAATTGATTGCCCTTCAATTAACTTTTATAGCGATGAACAAAAAGAAGACTTCAAGCACGACCTTGCTCAAGCCCGTGACATGATTTTTCAATGGAAGTCTCACATTCTAAGAGCAGAGAACCAAGAGCGAGCAAAGCAAAATGTATTAAGCTCTCTCCAGGATAACTCTGTCATGGTTGTAATGGATTGGGCCATGAAATTGCTGCAGCTAAAATATCGAGAAAAGCAATCCGAGTGGTTCGGAAAAAGAGGAATGAACTGGCATGTCAGTTGCGTTATTTTGCAGAATGCAGCAGATAACAGCCTCCAGGTCGAGTCATACGTCCACTTATTCGATAGCTGTGCACAGGACTGGCACACTGTTTGCGCAATTTTGGAGCATCTGCTCAAAATCATTAAGGAAAAGAAGCCAGAGGTTAATCAAGTCTTCTTGCGCTCGGACGGCGCGGGCTGCTACCATAACAACAATCTGATCTCTGCTACCTACGACATTGGTGTTCGAGTAGGAGTAAAAGTTATAAGGTAAACGAAAAGATTAAAGGGGTAGTTTCTAAAGAAACTGTGGTGCTGCGTCGGTGGGGAAGTAGTATACAAAAATTTGGTTTTATCAACGGAGTTGATAATGTAAATTGGCCACCGTACAGAGATTCTAAAAGCTGACGTTTCAAGCGTGAGCCCTTCGTCAGAGCGAATCGAGGGATTATGGGTTACGTGTAGTTTTTATAGTAGAGTAGGAGCTACGCTATTGGTGGTAACATGGCAACGTGAAAAATAGGAATATATTAGTTAAATGAAAAGCGTTCGTTAATACCGTGAGGATTAAGGGTGCCGATTTGAAAGATGCTTTTTTGTTCCAGATTCTTCCAGCTTTCCGTCGTACCTAGATGTAGGGAAAGGCCGCAGATACCCATGTGTTTTTTAGAGTGGTTAGGCAGATTAAAATGGCGAGCGACTGGCTTAGATGCATCCTTGTCATTCTTCTTAACATCGCGAAGGTGTTCGCGGAATCGGTCACCTAGTCGTCTACCTGTCTCACCAATGTATAATTTATTGCATAACGTACAGGTTATGCAATAAATGACATTTGTGGAGGTACATGTGAAATGATCGGTGATCTTAACAGATCGCTTAGGTCCCGATATCTTGCTAGTGTTAACAATGAAAAGACAAGTTTTGCATCGTGAGCGCGCACATTTGAAAGTGCCTGGTTGCTCGTTGGTTTTGAGCGCGCTTCTAACTAAAAAGTTGCCTACGTTTTTGTCGCGTTTGAATGAAATAAGTGGAGGTTGTGAAAAGATTCTACTAGTCTCGGGATCATTTTGGAGTAAATTAAAATTACTAAGAATGATGCTTTTGACTGCGTGATTATGAGGATGGAAAGTGAGGGTGAATGTAATTCTGTCATTCTTATCTTTTTGTGACGTTTGTAGTGATGACTGTCGATCAAATTGTTGGGCGCGATGATGGCCCGCTTTGACCACAGAGACAGGATAGCCACGTTTTTCGAAGAACTGGCACATCTCCTCTGATTTGCTGGAAAAATCGGAGTCATCACTACATAGACGTCGAAGTCTAAGAAATTGAGAATAAGGAATGGAGTTCTTGACATGTGATGGATATGGCGATGAATACAACAAATAACTGTGTGAATCTGTAGGTTTGTAGTGCACACTAGTACATAGCACGTTGCCTCTAATAGAAACTTTGATAACTAGGAAAGCCAATGAAGTTTCCGAAATTTCCCAGGTATATTTAAGAGCCGGATGAAAAGAGTTGACGGAGGTTATAAATTGATCGAGTTCTTTCTGCTGAATGAAATAGCGCCGATGCAGTCGTCGATGTAGCAGCCGTAGAGTTCAGGTTTGGGGCCGTTGTACTGATTAAAAAATTGGTGTTCAACATATCCTATAAAAAGATTGGCTTAGCTAGGTCCCATTCTTGTGCCCATCGCTACACCATTAATTTGTTTGTAATAGTTGCCGGCGAATGAAAAACGAAAAGATTGTCTTACAGAAAATATAAGTTCACAGTTCACTCCAAAACTGAGTAAAACAAGTTCCTTTTTGAAACCTCTCCTGTACCAATTTCTAAAGAATCGACTACAAGTTATAATTGTTAAGGTTATAATTAATGTATCGTTACTCGAACTGCGTAAGATGTAAATGTTGAGGCCTGAAACGGACTGCAAATTAAGACTCATTTCCCTTATTAAGCGAAATTTAAAATGTTGAAAGATGATTGCAATTGTAGCTCTTTAAAAACTATTTAAAAAAAACAAAATAGAAACTATTATTAATATCTAGCTTTTTCCTGTGCATTTTACAGTTTTCTCGAAAACTTGATATATTCTCAGAGACATCAGTAAAGCCAAAGTACCACAATCTTGAACAAAAATATAAGGAAAATTTCACCTTTCTCTAACTCCCCCCCCCCCCCAAAAAAAAAATCATATCATTAAGATGGTTAAATGGCGCGTTTTGGCCTTGATTTTGGGGGAAGAGGGTTTTGCTTTTCCATTTTCTTAGCCCAAGATTGTAGCTGAATCCTTAAAAGAATCACGACTTAGAACTTAGCAAGGTCTCTGATTTGGTAACAGATGTTGAATTGTTACAGTAGTAATATAGAGGCTCTTCTCGGTACCAACGACTTTATTTTCAATTCTAGGTATGACTTTTCGGAGCCACAGTTTGGCAAAGACGTATGTGATCGCATCATCAGCCCAATGAAGGGGGCCATCCGTCGATACTGCAACGAAGGGCATGATATCACCACAGCATCCGACATGCACGAGGCGCTTAAGGCAAGGCAAGTCAAGGGAACAACTGCTGCTGTTTGCCAAGTCTTTCAAACAGCCCAGGAAATAAAAGTCAACCGTATCAGCAATTTCAGTAGCTTCCACAACTTCTCCTATGAAGAGGAAGGTCTTCGCATTTCAAAGGCATATGGTGTTGGTGCTGGTAAACTTATTCCATGGTCACAACTTGTCATTCACAACAACGGTTCTACAATTCTGAAGGAAGTTCAAAGTCGTGAGTTCTTCCCCATGTTATCCAGGGCTATTAAGCCGACTCCCACCGATGATGAAGGAACCTGTGATAACCCTCTTTTCATGTGCCCCGAGTCCGGTTGTTCCATTGAGTTCGCTACGTCAGAGGAACTTCAGGACCACATCCATTTTGGTCAGCACGACAAGAAAGTAGGCTCCGAGAGCTTGTATGATAATCTGAGGTGCGATTGGGCAGCAAAGTTTTTGTCTGTAACACTTGAATCAAAATTGTCATTGTCCACTGGAGAAGCAACGGGTTGCGAGCAAATGGGGAATGAACCTTGTGATTTGGGCTGGGCACTGCAAAAGCCAAGAGGAGGAGGTACTAGATTTTCCGAAAATGTAAAAAGCTACCTCACAGCAAAGTTTGACCTTGGGGAGGACACAGGTAGAAAAGCCGATCCAGCGCAAGTGGCTGCTGACATGCGGGTAGCAAGAAACAGTGAAGGACAACGAAAGTTTCAAAGAAGTGAATGGTTGTCGAAAGCTCAAATACAAGGTTTCTTTTCACGGCTTGCAGCCAGCAAAAGGCGAAAATCTTTACAGAAATGCGGGGATGATGACGATGACGGCCTTGTTGAAGACGAAATGGCATACCTTACCGAGAAGGACAGGCAAATGGCCGGAGACGAGGTTGTCACCGAAATAGGACTTATTCACCCAATAACCTATGACGGCTATGACATTTGCGAGCTCCGCAAATCAGATGCACTCTCTAAATTTAATGTAGCTACATTAAAGGCCATCTGTGTGTACCTCGACCTTCCTTTTAGGGTTAAGGACGTGAAGGCCACTTTAATTTACAAATTAAAGGAAGCGGTCAAGGAATGTGAATGTCGCAAGTAGAATGTTAGTAATGCAATAGTTTCAGAAGATCGTCTTGGTGTTAGCGAATGTTTATGAATGTTTATGTCCTAAACGGGATTCTTTTTGCGGCATGTGTGGTATAAAGTTAAAACACATGTTAAAGTTGCGTTCAGAACAAAAGAGTAAACATATTTGGCGTAGGAAATTGGTACATAGCCATAGATGAACAATATTGTGTTGTTGCCTGTAGAAGTGAACTCGTATGTGCGCGAATTATGATTAGTACCCTGGCAAACTGAGGTAGAAGGGTGGGTGGGTCGCCTTTCTAATGATATCTAATCCCTAGGTATAGTATGCTGTGACTTAGTCAAACAGGTTTTCAAATAATGGATACAAACAAAAATGTAGCCACACAGATAGACTAAGGGCGCGTTCGATTGACCCTATTGCGGAATAAGAATACGTGGAGTGATGATTAAAACGGTATGTTTGCCGCGTTTCGGAGCAACAAGGATTATAAAAATATGTTTAAAATAGCATTTTAGCACATGTTTGACAATTTTAGTGTGAATGTCCGTAAAAACAAAGGATTCTCAACTTACATTCCATTTATTCCTATTCCGGAATATGGTCAAACGAACGCACTTTAAGTGTCTTACAGCTTTTACGCAGAGCAATAATAACATGACGTCACGTCAGTTTGCTGGTTATGTTGAGTCAAAAATGAGTATTTCAAGGAGGAAAAACTATTGACATTAGGGTCAATTTTTCTGTAGAGGAAGAGTGAATATTATCGCAAAGTTTTTTTGGTTTCAATAAAGAGAGAGAGAGAGAGAGAGCGCACTTCGTCGCGTGATGTATATGTCTGGCCGATTGTGATAATTAACGAAAAGCTACAACCAAAGCGTTAATCTCAACTGGCTGGATAAATGTCTTTCATCAAAACCTTAAGAAAAGGTAATTTCAATTAGGCTTCTTTTTTACCGTCAACAGTTAAAAGACAAGTTTGATTTTTTTTGGCTTGAAATCGTATTTGTCAGCCCGATGAATGTTTGTTGCACTGCAGGTGAGATTCACCTTGAAATTGAGGAAAGGAATTAAAATTTACGTTGCTTTTCTAAAAGTTTTTTTTTTTTTTACTTTATTCTTAATACTGAGAGGGCTTAAATCAAATGCTGATTTAGATATGAGATAGACCATCCAAAACGTTTGTTCATACTGTTGGTAGTTACAAGTGATACCCGAAACTTAATGATGTTGATTATTATGCTTGAATTCATCCCTGTTAAGGATCTCTTTGGATTCAAAAGTACTTAAAGCAGCTTGATAACTTCCTTTTAGAGGTTGCAGACGAATTTAAGTGTCATAAGAGGCAATTTTTGGAATTTTAAATCTGTAGAATCGTGACATCTGTCATGGTCATTAATTATGCAAATAACTTTCAATGGCAGATTACAATCTGCCGTCGTTTGCAATCCTAGAGGATACCCGCAAGTCTGAGCCTATGAACCAATAAAATAAGTTTAAAACTTAACTTTGATGTGATTTTTATACCAGATTTAGGCCGCAACTTTTGAGATATTTTCCCACAAAACTTCTTTACATTCAGGGTTTAAAATAAACTTGCAGAATAGAAGGTCTTTGAACTACTCTAGCTTGTTCAATTTTTTATCAAAGATGTTTACACTTTGTCTGTCAACTATCTACGGTAAACTAAGAAAAATGACGTAAACACGCGCGCCTCTCAAAATCCGACAATTTGAGTTTTTCTAACAACCTGCGAGACGACACGATGGCCCCAATTCGTTTTTGGCTTGTAGCAGAGCTTAAAAAAATAATTTAAAAATGAAAATAGCTATTTTGGTATATGCGTACCATAGCCTCTTCACTGACAAAAAATAAACGAAAACTATTTTTGGTCGCGAAATCAAGAGGACCGCTTTTAGCGGGACTGCCACTTAACTCTTTGTAATGTTTCTTCCGCCATGGCGTTTTTGAGAGGTTTATAATGTTCTCTATTGTTGAGATGAGTTTGAGCTTCTTGTATTTTATCACACTTGTTCATTATGACAGTTGTTGTTCCTTTATCTGCCTTTTTGAGAATGATCTCAGTGTTGTTAACAAGCTCTGTAAGGGCTTTGTATTCGTTGTGTGACAGATTGTTTTTAGGGTTTGATGGTTTGATCTCTGCAAGTTGGATTTTGACACTTTCCAAGAAGCTTTCAAGGGCAACTGACTTTTGAACCCGTGGTACCCAGTCTGATTTGACGTGAAATGGGTGCGGTTCTGTATTTTTTGCGTGGAATATGTATTGTAGGCGCATTCGTCTCGCGAATTCTTCAAAGTCTTGCAAGAGTTGGCGTTGTATCACCGCTAAATGTAATAACAACGCTAAATGTAATACCAACCGTAAATGTAATAAAAATTAACTCCAAATGTAATACTAACCAGAAATGTAATAAAAATCAACCCTAAATGTAATAACTTACCCCACCGTAAATGTAATACAATTTAACGCTAAATGTAATCAGGTGACCGACCGTAAATGTAATACAATTTAACCTTAAATGTAATAACACGTTATTAAGAGCGGCAAAGGCGTAAATGGCATCAATATCATCAGTGATATGATATCACTTCAATAGATTATCGGAATACCCAATCACGGTTATTCCCCTTTACTAACTACACCGTTAGGCGCAGATTACCCCTGGGGGGTTACTCCAATACAATACCTATAGGGGTATGCGCCGCCTAACGGGGTCATGATTCTGGAGCTCCTGAGTTAGAGACGTTTCCTAAACAGGGTATAATATTTTGAATGCACGAAATCTCCACTTTTGTAAGCAAGGAGAGATTGGTTCAAAAAAATACGATTCAAAACTGTTACACCCTGTGTTGCCCATAGTTAGCTTACGAGCATGATTGTGTGTGTTTTTGGCTAACCATATCAAATGTGGGGCAAATTCTTTCCAAAACGGGTCCAAATTCTGAAGTCCCAGGCGGCATATACCCACCCAAAAAATAGTTCAGTGCTCCCCCCCCCCTCCCTCCCCCCGGGAGATTACCGTGCACCTTCAGGGGTGTCTCGCGTACAAGCGATGTAGCGCGTCGGGTTTAAACTATAGATATCTAAACCCTTACATCAAATTAAAGCTTATAGGACTGGCTATTAGACTATACCAAAACTTTTGAAAACAAATGAATTGCCGAAATTTTCACGACTTCTAAATGCGAGCGCCCGAACCACCTTTTGAAAGTTACATGTCAAAGCAAATTTTGTTTTTCGCTTGTTTAATGTGTAATTTCAGTGAAAAGTTACAGAACATTTTTGAAATAGGATTAAAAAAATGTGGAGTGATCGTACAAAAATCGCTCTTGAAAAAAGTTATTTCAAAATAAAAAATTCGGAGAAGTGGTTTTGTTGTTTATATGTAAAACTAGGTACTGTCAAAATTTGAGAGCAATCGAACAAATTCCCTTTGACTTGTAGCTCTTTAAGTGTGCCCTTCTGGTGAAAAAATTGTTTCGAGAAAAAACTCTGAAAAATTTTTCCTGCTTCGCAAACAAACTCCGCCCACAAACTCAGTCAACTGGGTTCTCAAGACGCTTGTCTGGAATTGTATGGATTTTCACGTGGTTCTTGTCGTGGTCTTCGAAAGTAAGCAAAATGATTGTAAAATGTCCCTTGTTAGCGTTTTTTATTTTCATCATTGGAACGTGGGCAGAAGATAAGAAATGTTTTCGTCAAATGTCAGCCGTGGACGACGAGACTTACGCAACTCTTTTCGCCTTAACGAGTGGAGAATTTGTGGTGCCTGTGAAAGATCGCTCCCGAAGCCAAAAGGCAGCCTGTGTTCGTTTCTGGAGAGCCAAGTCACAGTTTTCTATCTCTGAAGTTAACGGCAGGAAAAGGCTATTTTTTAAAGGCAAAGAAGTTACAAAGAAGTCGGAACTGAGTGCTTTGGTTGAAAAGGAATTTCGGCATTGCAAAGGCGCCGGCTCAAGAAAGCTGAACCGAAGACTGATCAAGCGCTTTCAAGGTGTCAGTGAAAGAAACGTCCAGAATGTGCTGTCCAAAAGTCGACTCAGCCAGAAGATGAACGCACGGTTTCAAAATAAAGCGATACAGCGGCCCATAAGAGCAAAAACAGTCCAAGTAAGAATTGATAAATTATGTTATTAATTAGACCAAACCAATCTTCCCTAATCAACCATTGTGCCGGTGGGGGGGGGGGGGGGTTCCAAGAAAATTTGGGTGGGGATGTACGGCACGCTTCCCAAAACCTTACATTATTTATGACCAAAATCTGCGATATTACCTATGGTATTTATAACCTGACCAAAAATTTGAAACCCTATTTATCACTTGACTCTTAAATCAAAACCCTGTTTCTGACCAGCGTTATATAATAAGTTCCAGACCAATGTTACATTACCGTAAACATAATTTGTGAAGTGCTTTGTTGATTTTCTTTTCGAGAAAGATGAAAAAAGTGGCTTCTTCTTAAAACGATACCCATATCAAGGCTAGAGTGCAAAAACCATACCCCCATTTATGACCAAAACTTTTCCTTAAATTAAAACCATTCTCTTTGGGGTCAATCGACTCATTTAAGCATTCTAAGGGGTTATTCAAGTGAAGAACTTTGGAAAGAAATGTGAGAAATGGTTTATATGACAGGGGCATCTCAGCTCGTCTATTACTATGATAATAATCATAATAATGTCTTTTACATGGACAGGATTAGTATTGCAGCGTAGCTGATGTGATCGTGTATAATATAGTAACCCTAAGACGAATACACAAACAAATTTCCAAAATTAACAAAATCAAAAATAGCACCTGGGCTCTTCCTTGATGAGAATGAGTGAGTCTGAGCACTTTGATTGCATGTAGAGTGACATCGCTGCAAAGCATGTTATACGATTAAAGATTTCATTTCTACGTTGTTTGTAGGTAAGACATCAAATTGACCTGGTTGATATGAAAAAATCAGCTGTATCGAAGAACGGAAAAACGTACAAGTACATCCTAACAGTTCAAGATGTTTTTAGTCGATATTTGTGGCTGCGTCCTTTGACAGGGAAGTCAAGCAAGCTAGTAGCAAGAGAGCTTAATAAGCTGTACACAGAGGTCGGCCCTCCACGAGTGATCCAATCAGATAACGGAGGAGAATTCAAACAAGCCGTGGATCTGCTATGCAAATCGCTAGGAGTGAAGATAATCAGAGGGTCCCCGTACCATCCCCAGTCTCAGGGAAAAGTGGAACGGTCTCATAGATCTTTACGAAAAAAGATAAATTTTGATCTTATTAATTTTTCCAAGGTTGGAGTGAACTGGGTCTCAAAATTAATGGAATACCAAAAGGTCCTAAACGAGGAATTGATGGACGTTTTAGGTAAACAATCGCCTTTTGAGGTGTTTTACGGTCGAGCGTCTAATGCTTTATCCGAGATATCGGATGGCGGATTATCCTACCAAGAGAGTGTTTCATCTGCAGCTAGAATTTCTCCTAGGGCCTCCGATTTCAGAAACAATGGTGAACGTATCCGCAAAATTCGATCCAAAGCTAGGGCGTCCAACAACGTATGGGACAAGTGATACATTAAGAGGAGAGTAAAAGGCAACCCACCCTCCGTTTACAAAGTGGGAGAACGGGTTCTAATTCGATTTCCATTTTCAGGAAGAACCCGCGGTATTCCAAAAAAGCGATTTGTTGTTGACGGAACGATTATAAAACGAAATGTACAGTTTGGAAAATACAAAATAACATACGAATCCCCCACAACAGAAAAGTCTTGCTGTGACTGGGTTTCAGTCGAAGATATGACTAGTGCTACAGCTGTTGAAGAAAAACGCAAACGGGCAGCCGCGAGGAGACAGATGAGTCTTTCAAAAACACAGAAGGAACATAAAGCAAAGAAAGCAGCTCACCGGGAAAAATACTACATCGCAATGACGCCTGAGGACCTTCATCAACCGTTCAGCGAACAAGGCTTTGATGTCACATACAATCCACCAGGAGACGGCAACTGCCAGTTTTCAGCATTGGCCCATCTACTCCAAACTATTGGCATTTTTCATTCCGAGGAATCTTTGCGGAGAGAAATAGTAAGATATCTGACTGAAAATCCAAACAATCAGGATGGATTTCCTTTTGAACTTTTCGTAGGCATGCCTTGGTCTCAATACCTCACTAGCATCGCCCAAAATGGAACTTACGGAGATCAGATCACTCTTCAAGCTGTCGCTAATCTTTTCAACGTGGAGATTGTAATAATATCGACATTGGGTCCAAACGCAAAAACTGTTATATCTCCTCAATTTTCCATTCCTTTTGCCTCACTGACACTAGGACACTTTGCGGAAGATCAAGGAATCCATTACGTTTGTTTAACGGCACTGAATCATAATTACGGTAACAGTTCAGTAGGAGATGAAGATATTTGTGACAAGCCTACGAATGAAGAATCTCAATGGGCTGCACATGAGATAGGTAGCGGAGAAAACAATGAAGAACCTCGTTCCATAGAGGACCTTCCAAATGAAGTCCTTGAAATCATTATTACTTTTTCGTTAACAGGAAGCCCGAGAAACATTGTGGACACCTTTAACATTTTAAGCATGATAAACAAACGATTTAGAAGTCTCACGGGCTCATTCATTCAAAGGCTGCCAAGAGTGTTTTTTGATTGGGATACATGCGTAGGTTACCACAGCATGCGACAGATTTCTAAAACACGTGGGAAAGGGAGTGGCCTTGTTTTAGCACTTAAGAACATAATTAACCACCCTCAGTGGATAAATGCGTGGGTGAGACTCCTGTATACTGGGATCGTAGGATGGTTCTACATTCAGAACATCATCTGGAAAAATGGAAGGAAAAAATAAAGAGTATCCGAACTGTCATGCCGGAAAGTTTCTGTTACCATTTGTCTGTTGACTCAAATCGATATAGAATATATATATATCGATATATTGATAGAATAAATCTGAAAACTCTTAATAGACTGTTGGTTAAAGCTTTGAAAAATGTAGATTTTTTACTATTTCTTACTGTGTTCTACGAACAAGCGTTGAGTAATCGCACCAAATAGTGAGAATACGTTTATTTCATTTACAAGTAAGTTGTGACTATATTTGCATGAGTATCGTTGCTATTAAAGTTGTCTTTATATCATCTGTACCATCTGTATATTTTTATGCTTTATCATACCACCGTCTCACCAAATCTTTCAAACACATCCAGAAGGACTCTAAAAAATAGCGGGCCCCTTTCAAAAAGAGTATAAACCAGGGGCCCCAAACGATCCCACAACTGAGTGCACGCCTTCTCTCGCCCAGGCTTCCCCACTATTTCCACTATGTACTTGCGCTATCCGCTGTAAAGAATTTCGGAAATGATATTTGCAAATGCTCCACCATCAGAAGGGCTATTTTTTGGGAAATCTTTAGAAGTTCAGACGTTCCCAGTAAGCTTTGACCGGTACTACGCAGAACCTCGGGAATGTTCACAAAAAATCACCGACACTCAAATAATAACCGGTAATCGTAAAGGAGCTTTCAACACTGTTATTACATTTGAGGTTAAATTGTATTACATTTACGGTCGGTCACCTCATTACATTTAGCGTTAAATTGTATTACATTTACGGTGGGGTAATTTATTACATTTAGGGTTGATTTTTATTACATTTGTGGTTAGTATTACATTTAGAGTTAATTTTTATTACATTTACGGTTGGTATTACATTTAGCGTTGTTATTACTTTTAGCGGTGATACAGGCGTCTGATATTTTTCTCATCTGTCACCGGTGTCGGGACAAATTTGAGCCCTTTGGAAATAACGTTGACTTGGTAGTCAGTTAGTTGGAGATTGGAGAGGTTTTTAATGAATCTCTTCTTTGCGTGGCAATCCGTTTTTGAGTAAAGTGTGCTCGGCGCTGTTTGCGTCTAATGTTTGTGTTGAACCCTGTACTTTTTATAGGCCCCTTCACGGTGGTTTGATTTTCAGGAAAGAGACTTTTGTACTTCTCAATATCTTTATTGTTTGAAGAAGTCTGCAACACGTGTGTGTACAATATTTCTTTAAGCTCGTTGAAATCTTGCTGTAGTTTTTCAACCTTATTTACATCGTAATTTACAATGTTTTCTGTGTTCACCGAATGCGACTGTTCTCGCGTCAACCTATTTACATGAGTGCTGGCAGTTTTGCTACTGTTTTTGAAGAGCTTTGCTTTTTTAAATTTGTTTTCTTGGCTTTCTAAGGGCCTTTTGTGGTAGCGCGTGAGTGCGCTGACGAAGCCTTGTTCTGCTTGTTCCTTGATCTGCTTTATTTCTTTGAGAAAAGTGTCATCCGGCGGGATGTTAGCCCTTGCCGAGTATTGGAAGGATTTTGGACAGGTTTTCTTATTTAAGTGTTCTTCAAGTTTCCTAATGGAATCCTTAGATTTTCTTATATTAGTCTCTAAAGAGGCTAAGTCCATATATTTTCGTTTCCTGCTTGGTCTTTGGTTTTCAGCAGACGTTTTAGACAGGCTGTACTCTTGTTTCTTCTGGAAGTAGCTTTTGTGCCTTGGTTCCATTTGTGATGCTGGGGGACTTTGTGTTGTTGGGGGACTCTTTTCATCTGCAGAATCCTCCATTTCATATTTGCTGTTGTATAGCAAATCGAGGTCATCGTTTTGAGGTATTCCCTCTGGTGTTTTGGGTACATAGATGTCATAGTTTTCATTGTCGTATCCTGCCGATGGCGAGAGATACTTCTGTAGGATGTTGTCTGTCATTATCAAACGGTGTTTGATAACATATGTATGGTCTCCAGCAAGACCGGCGGTTTCGATTCTGTACGAATCTCTTCAGTTGCTATTTACTGACAACAGTAATATGTGTAGGAATAGTAGAACAACTCAGTTCTATTCCTGCATAAGTTGTGACGGGTGACCCTTTTATATGTGCAAGAGCGGTTAGTGAGAATCGAAAATGTATTATCATTGGCCCATTCCATATGGAGGGGAACCAATCACGGTGGTGTATTTTCGATCCGCTCTATTATGAAACTAGGTTGTGCTTGTTTTGAAGGCTTTATTCGTGTAAGAATGATCGCAGTTTTTCGAGCCTGAAGATATACACCCAAGCATGTGCACTATGTGTTTTATTTCCTTGCCTTGGAAAAAAAAGGCCAAGATTTTGTTTGCGTGGTGTGAGCTCTCGTGACTTTTGTGCAGTACATTTGTACATGTTAAACTTTGTAATTTCACACCGGGACGGGGCCTGACTGGAATAGCTCAACAGTGGATAAAGATTAGTGACAGGCCTGCACGGACTCCCTGTGTGATTCAATTGTAGATGAATGTAGCCTTCAGTGGCTGAATTAGTGACAGGCCTATACGGACTCGCTGCATGATTTAGTTGTAATTGAATGTAGCCTTCATAACTTAGCTTTAACTAGCTTTAACTAGCCTATCGGTGGTTTGTGATCCCATGAAAGAAATAAATATAATGTTGTGCAAGTAGGTTATGTTTCAAGGTAATTTTGT
The DNA here is from genome assembly GCF_036669925.1 of Montipora capricornis. NCBI lineage: Eukaryota > Metazoa > Cnidaria > Anthozoa > Scleractinia > Acroporidae > Montipora > Montipora capricornis. The sequence continues at coordinate 17,803,087 of NC_090886.1, forward strand.
TAGGTGTTTTGTTTTTCACAGTGCTTTCTAATTGATTTCACTCTGCAGTCAGCTGGAGTTCACTTACTACTTGAAATCAAAGTGTTACACAATGCATACATGTACATACCTTCCATTTGTAAGTCTGTCCATGGACAATTTTCCAAAAGGTCTATAATTTTTGAGAACAGGTCCTGATTTCTGTCTGACTCTGGACTGTAAGAATTGATAGCAGTGTTTTTTAAAGAGATTTCCAAAGCAAGCCTATTTTTATACATAAATATATCTACAGTGTACAGCTGTTTCAACAAAGGTTGTCCAAAAACAAAAAGGTAAAAGCGTATGCAACAATGGCAAAAGGTAGTCTGGTAGCCAGTAGTGTTCCAAAATTGGTTTTAGAGACGGTAGTCAAATATGAACTTTTATATTTTCTATAGCTTGTTTATTAGCTTTTGCACTTTGTTCTGTCTTGAAGCAAAATACATGTAAACTTATTATCCCTTGTTTTGTTACTCTCTAAAATTGTCCTTGCTTGTTGAAAATGTCAAGATAACAATAAGCACCCACCCTAATGGGCCAAAAAATGAATAAGTGCCCAGGCCATTAATCGAATAAATATGTTTCCAAGTGCAGCACAGAATATACACATTGTTTACGATGTCTAAAAAATAACAATTAAGGGTATAAAACGTACTCCTCTGTGACAGCATAGCCGGTTGTCATCTTTTTCTCCACCATTTTTTATAAATAAACCAAAACCTCTTCTGAAAGATAAGAGTTAATCACACCTTAGAATCATCATCACCATGGTTGGCATTTCTGAGGCTTATCTAGGAATGTAATTTAGTCCATGATGCTAGGTCCAAGTGATAAATAACAACTTTATTAAACACATATTTGTATCTTGATATTAATTACAGAAATACGCAGTATGCATAGAGCATAGCTGAAGCTGACTGCATAACTAAGGGTGTATGTCTTTGGGAAAATGTGAATCCTGATTTTTAATCCAAGATCACTCAGACCATGGTGTATCAGAGGAGGCAACAAATCCAGTACTCTGGGTAAAGATTCATTGGTTCCTTTGATGCACCATGCTCAAGTGATCTTGGATAAAAAATCCGGATTCATATTCTGATTTCTCCCAAAGAAATTAACGGTCCTTTAATGATTATTGCATTTTACACCTGTCTTTTGTTCCTTTCTTTAACCTGGTGGCTTCCTTAGCTATGCAATGTACAAACTTGAGGGCTTAAGGCTACATAAATTACTGTAAGGTAGCATTTTGTCATTACTTCACTCCACTCTGTAACTGATGTTTGTGTTGTGTGAGCTTACTATTTTCCTCTAGTGTTTGAGTACACCATTACATTTTGAAGCTAGTGCTATCTACAAATTTGAAATATTTAGCTTCCACATCCAAAAATTTACTTCTGAACATGGAAACATGACTTTGGATTACTTTATTAGTGGCGTTAATGTAAGCTTTTTATCATTTTCTAGTTGATTATGAAAGGTAAAGTGTGCAAAACTATACCCTTCCACCCACCACACATTTGCCCAGTGCATGTCAAATTCAGTACAGAGAATGTAGTGACAAATAAGCAAATGCTCTGTGGCCGAGTTACCAGCTTGTTGGTGCCCAGCCCCTCAACTGCTCCATGTTTGTATTCAACTATGGCGGCATAAAAACATGACGAAACACAGAATACAACTTATTTCTTCGCAAAGCGTCTTAGATATCCATCTAAATTCAGTAACACTGTGTAAGAGTGAGAGACACCTTAAGTTACAAAAGAAAATGACTAAAGGCTTCCCGATATCTATAGTCCACATTGATGGCGGTTCCTTTGAAGACACGTGTGCACATTCATCAGCTGGTCGATCAACAAGCGAATTTTGAAGCAAACGCTACGGCCCCAAAAAAATTAATTGTATTCTATAAGAGTCAAGTTAAGTTATACCTACCCTTAAATCGTTCGGGACTTCTACAGTGGACTGTACATGGCTTTTTCTGCGACGTCTACTCTTCTGTGTTTGTTGCCGTTCAAGCTCTGTTCTCAACGTATCATTTTCATTTGAAAGAGTAGCATTTGCTTCTTCCAATTTCTTCTGCCCTTCTTGAATCGCATCCAATCTTCTGTTCATCTTTTCCATGAGGACTAGCTGCCTTTCTTGAACCGCATCCATAGCGTAAATCTCACTTGAACAAGCGAACTTCAATATGTAAACTACTACTGCAGAAAAATGCAGAAGTGTGATACGATTTCAAATGACGCCCTACTATATATGGGCATTCGATATTAGACATCTGATTGGCTGTGCGAAGAATGAGCCTCGACCCCTCGCGTCAAGCCTTTGTCACGCAACAGCCAAAATCACGCGCTCACATTTTAAGTTCCAAAATGGCTGGTTCTACGATTGGTTGCGAGCAATTTTGTCCGGAAACTCCTGACTCCGCCGATTTTCTGCGCAACAAATGTGGTACCTGTGGAAAATCCTTTCTCTATTCATCCTCCTACCGACGACATCTGTAAACTCCGTGTACAACGAGAAAACGACGTCGAAGACTATGGCTTGCTGACGAAAATGACATAGATGTTGACGAAGATTACGATGTTGCCGAAACAACTCTACTGGACACTAATTATTTCAATGGATTTAGTGGTTAAGGCAGCTTAAATGAGACTTACATCTTTCAATGGCTTTACTTCTCTATTAAACATGACTTAAACATGCTTAATTTTCCAAACAGATTTAATACTGTTTAAGTTTGCCTAAACCAGGGCTAAATATTTCAATGGATTTAGTCGTATGTTTAAGGCAAACTTAAATGCGACTTAAATCTTTCAATACATTTACCCCCTATTAAAAATAACTTAAACCTACTTAAATTCAAAAAAGAATTTCATATGCATTTAAGGAGACTTTAATTTAACTTAAATTAATGTCTCAGTTTAGGATGTGTTTAAAAGTCTTAAACATAGCTTAAAGTTTCCGTTAGATTTAAGGATTGTTTAATGTGACTTAAATATTTATTAAATATTGGGTTTCACCCAGTGCAAACGCAAGAATAATCCACGAGAAGACAAGAACCAATTAGGATCAGTCAACGGTGATTTAATGATGAATTCTTGTTGATCGGTGTTCGATAATCGTAAACTAAAATGCAACAAATTAATTACATAACATGAATCATAGCGAACCAAAATACAACAGGCTAAACCTAAATTGAAATGCACTTAATTGAAGCTATAATAGGAAAAAATACTCAATCAAATAACACACACGAATTATCCATATGCTACAAACAGATTAAGGCAAACTGAACGACAAAGAAACTAAGCGAATGAAATGAGACACGCTAGTTGACTAACTACAACATGTTTGCTACAGTAAAGCATACAAACGGAATTATCTTGAAATAACCGCATTAAATGTTACCTAGAACCATATGACAACAAAGAACGGAGTGAAACTTACATAACTATCCCGGCTTGGCCCAAAGAACAGGAAAACAAATTGAAGTGCTAGCTTTAACCTAAATTGAACGAGATACGTGATCGAATGAAAACATGTGCGAGCAAAAAGAAATGTGAGAACTTAATGATGACGAAAAACAGACATAAATGTAACAAAACAAAACAATAGACGGAAACCTTTACACTTTGGAATGAGCTAGTTAGGAACAAACCCAGCAACGTACACTTCATCTGTATGGCACCTTTCAAGTTTTGACATTGTTGCGATTGATACTTCAATAGCTCCACATCCACGAGTTGGAGATGAAAAGGCTGCCAACCATCCCAATGTCCCATGAAGACAAGACCATAAAATTGTGAAAATAAGCCCCAGGGCTTACATTTTTTAAAGGCAGTTTTTAATGGGCTTATATTTGGAGGGGTTTATTATAATTATAGCGTTTTCATTCATTTCATTGCATAAAGTTAGAGTTCAATTTTCCAGAAAATGGTGTTTTGACGTCCAGGGGCTAATATTTGGAGGGGATTATAATAGGGGGCCTTTTTTGTTATAAATTTCAGAGGGGGGGGGGGATTTCTGGTCCCAACGTTGTCCATAATAATGGTGTTTGACTGCAAGGCTGTGGCTCTAAGGAAAATTTCGGGGAGCCCTTCCAGCACCCAAGCATTTCAGCTGGGGTGCCCAGCCCTCCAAGTTGGTCGCCCGAATTAATTCTTTATTTAATTAATTATCTGAGATCAACAACGCAGCAAGATCTTCATCCATCTCTCTCTCAACAAAACATTGCTGCCACTGCTCTGCAAGAAAAACCTCAAACCCCTCAAAAATTTTCACGGCATAATGGAGATTATTAAAACTTTTATGACACTTTTCTTTGCTCAGTTCTAAAAAGACTGGCTACTCTGAATATGTAGTTTCATTTGGGCAAAACACGCCAAATGTTTCTTATCCCAATTTTAAAAAATTTCAGACTATGTGTAGGTGGACATACATGTAAATAAATCTGAACAGGAGTTGAGAAACACAATGCAACTCACCCAAACATAAACATTCACAATCACCAATCTGAGCCAAAATAGCCTAATGCTAAATATACATTTTGAAAAGCCAAACCTGAATCCTACAATGAAGATTTCACTTGAATATCTGAATTAATTGAGAAGACTAAGAACTGAACCAAAGTGGCAAATAGCTAAATGCAATAAACATTGTTACTATGTCTTCATAATATATTGAAAGGGAATGACAAAGTAGCTAAGCTTTTCAACTACATGGAACCAGTCAGGAACAACTGATTGAAGATTAATCCGTTTATAGCATGAATCCGAAAATTTAAGATGAGAAAATGTTTGTACGTGGTGCAGCGAGCCCAGGCCATAAAAAGAAAAAACAACGGCATACGAAGTATCTTATTTTCGATTTTCTTGTGTGAAATTACGTAAAGTACCTAACAAATTAAATTATAAATATGGGGTTCCAAGGCAGAAAAAGAAAATCCCCTCCCCATGTCTATATAGCTACTGCAATCACTGCTTTAAATCATATTAACAGGGTATAGAACCTCCTACACTTAGCATTCGAGAAACTAGTGTAAGCTTAAGTTCAATGCCGTTTACCAATTAATATTTACTATTAAGTAGGCCCCTAACTCCTTTGGAAAACCTCTTTGTAACAGTTGAATATGTTACTTTATTTCTTTTGGGAACTATCAAATTAATTTGTGTACACATAAAAGAATGGACTCCTGTGGATGTCAGCAAGTGGCTCCAGGAGCAAGAGGGCTTTGCCGAGGAAGCGACCCTGTTTGAAGGTTCGTTGCAACGCAGTAACTCATAAATACCAATTTATTTTCTTTAATAGCTGAAAACATGTTTTCAATATAAATATTGTCAAGGTATTGATTCTTGTCATGTAGAACAAGAAATTTCTGGTGTGGCGCTAAAAATGATGGAGCGCTCATGCCTTAAAGAATTAGGCATCACATCAATGGGAAACAGCTACAAATTCTCAGTCTTATCAAAGATTTGCTTGGTACTTTTTCCGGTACGTATGTACAATTTATACCTTGTGTTTTTACAAGGGCAAGCGTTATGCCAGTAGGATCCCAAAACCCATGTATATGTATAAAGGAGTTGAAACATGTAATAGGCCTGCTATGTAATGCAACAAGTGTGCCAACATTAGCAATATTATGTAGTAGGTAATTGCCATGTTCAAAACTGTCATAAAGAAACATATTCATTGTTGATTTGGCAGAGAAAAACAAGTCCGATACAACCAGCCACCCACCTTGTGAGCAGACCACTCCTCCATCTGCAAGTGATAATGTCAAAATAACAAGGAAAGACAAAGCAGGAATGACGGCTGAACTAAAAAGGCTTTACAATGAAAAGTGAGCCAATTCGTGATTTCTTATGAAATTAACAAACTATTGATTTCCCTTATACTATTCAAGTCAGAGATTGCTTCCATTCCTAAAACTATTATTGCAACATACTGTCAGAATAATGCACCCTGACCAGTACTATTACATGTATTACAGACCAAACCTTAGGAGGGAATTTGTAACCATGGACGTTTACAGGCAAAGCTTCCTTCCAATAGTGAATTTGTTACTGATGGATTAATTATTACAAATTTGGCTTTTTTTCAGGGCTATTAGCTTTCATAGATATGAGCTTTTTATAACCAGTTTGTTGGCCTTTCGTCTTTTAATAAAAGATGTATAGAAAAAAATAGAAATAAAAATATATTAATAAATAATAATAATAATAATAATTATTATTATTATTATTATTATTACAAATTTGATGCCTTTTAATTATTGGTTTCATAAATGATCCACTCTCCACAAATCTTTGCATTTCGTCCATTAAAAAAAAATTCTCTTCAATTAAAGTTTGTAATAATAGCTGTTCTGGAATTTTTTTTTCTTTATCTGAATAATTCACATGAAATCAAATTTGAAATTGAGTCACTATGTCAGTCTCAGGAGGAATGTTAGACCTGTTGTCTGTATTTGCTTTTCATTTGAAAAAAACGGTGGACTTCAGCTTGAGTCTGATGGAAACATTTTATTACCTTCTTGCACTGTGCTCACTTAACATGTGGTTTGTAATCATTAGTTTCTATAATGTTCCTAACAGAGTAAAGATCATACGGTCAGAGTGTTTCAAGAGATGGCCAGGGAATATTAAAGTCTATTTTAAAGGAAACAATGACAACAGCTTAATCCTTTCCGAACTTGTACTCCTATTGGAACCAGTGGTGAAGGTAGAAGAGATTGGATTTGGTAAAAGTAAGTAAGCATGTATGATAGGTGGTTGTAACACTAATAACTATCCTATGACTATTATAAGTGATGTTAAATTTAAAGATGACTCACATAGGAACCCTTTGTTGAATTTAGACTCTTTGAGCTATCCTACATCTTATGTTGAGACTGTCACAGTTCAAAGAGGAAAAAGATACCGATAGCCGAGGGCTTTAAGTGGCATTCTTTAATTTTGAAGAAAAATTTGATTGTTTAAATAATTTGAATAATATCAATGCATCTTTATGTGAGAACATACCAGGTTTTATTTTCTCTGCTTTTTTTTTGGAGGGGAAAAGGGGTAGGGGGGTTGAGGGGCAGGAGTAAGTTCAACCGGATCGCAGGTAGTACTAATACATATTTGCGAGGTTGTTACCAATGTAACTCCCTCTTAGGCTCTTAGTATCTAAAGCTATCAAGTTATGTCTCCTTTTCAAGGTGCCATACGCCATCACATCATCTCATGGGCTGCAGAAAAGAACCGGAAAATTGTAGATGGCTATGACATTGAGGTCAGTTGGTATTCTGACATTATTATCATTGTCTTCTGCATGATACTTGAAAATTCACTTCAAAATTATTTTAATATTTATTGTAATCACTTGTTTCTATTTATCAGGTCCATTTGCCCCCTGCTAAAAGGGCCCATAAGGGAGATGATCCTGTTCCAAGTTCAGATGGTGAGTTTCTCTACATTACCTTGTCTGTTGTAGAGAAAGAAATAAAAAAGATAGTGATCCAGAGGAATCCCATGTCATAACTTTTTGAGTGATGTAATGATTGTTTAATGTCAAATTACGGTATTGACATCTCTTTTCTTAAATATCCTTCTATTGTAGATAACTGCACAGATGCTGAGCAACCTGGTGAGACCGCTGAGGATGATTTATCATCAGACATAAAGCAATTGTCATCTTATTGTTCACAGTTATTGTTAACAAAGTTCTTTAATGTTGCAAAGTTTAGAAATTTATCTTACAAAAAAGACCTTTGTGCTGTTGCTAAAAAGATAAGTCTTAAAGCAAGGGGGGTTGGCAAATATGAATAAGCGAATAAGCTTGCTAATGCCCTCGTAGAAAAGGGCTTTGTCAAATTTGTTGACAGTGCAAACATTGCTTGCTTAAAGAGAGAAGAAATATCCATTTTAAAGACTATTGAACCTAATGGAGAAGCTGTGCATGTGGATGTAGGAAATGGGAGCTCAGGGGCAAGTGCAAGAGTCTTGTTAACATATTCAGACTCTGACTCAGACCAAGAATAATTGCTATCCTGTACTTTCTATTACCGTGCTGCCTATTGTATTTGAGGATGCTATTGTAACTTTTTTCCTTAATGAAAGTGTTTCAAAACATGTACATCACACTTTAAGATAACGATCAATAAAAACCATTTAAGATTATTTTGACAGCAATTGTATTAATTACAATCTACCATTATTGGTAAAAATAAACCGGTACCATTCAAATCACTGAGTGACGATCCAATTTCAGTAGTCTATTTACCATATACCAACATTGGAATTTTTCATAGAAAACCAATGAAATTACATTTTGAAAGCCACCTAGGTGAACTCTCTAGTTTTAACATTCCAATGTCGGCTTTTTAAGATAGTTTACCAACAAAACTCCAGTGACAATCCAATTTGGTAAACGCAAGCATCAAATATCAATGCTGATAATTTTTCAATGGAATACCGATGAGGTTACAATAAAAAACCAATTGGGAAAACTAATTTATATATTCCAATGTTGGTTTTCCATAAAATGCAATACCAATATGGAAAATGTAACTCAATTTCCAACATTGGTAAACTATGTATTTTACCAATGTTGTGCCAATGTTTTCCCAATAACATACCCTTAAAGTCCCAACCATAGAATCTCTGAATTTTTTTCCTGTGCTGAGCTTTACGATATGAAAACTACACGAAAAAACGGATTCGAGTCTTCTTTTATCGGCAATGATAGGTAGGCGTTGTTTAGATGTCATTTTGTCCTTATTTTGAGGGATATTTTTGGCTTTATAAGGCATATTTCAAAAAAGTGAAACGATAGCAATATTTTCAATGTAATTGGTTCCTGTCATGTGTAATTTGGTGGTGTTTGGTCCATCCGCAGGGATTTTAGACCAAGCACATAAAGCGAGGAAAGGGCGTTTTAACATTGGGTCTTTTCCAAGGGCAAAAAGGCTCCCGAAAGAGGAAGCTATTGCGAGTGCTGTAAGCAAATGTACTGAATTGCAGTCCATAAAGGAAAGCTGTGTGGAAAGATGTGCTGAGGTTGAAAATGAAATACATGCATTAAAACTTAAGGTTGGTTATTTTCGTTTATGCTTTATTATTTTTTCTCCGGAGTCTAATGAGGGGAGATTGCTTAAAACAAGGGAGAGTTAAAATGTTGTTAATTTTAGCCGTTGAAGGGGATTGGTTAATAACATCTTTTTAGTTATTTGTTCGTTGGATTGTTTATTATTTATTTATTTACTTCATTTTCCATCCTTAAGGGAGTGATTAATAATATATTCATTTATTACTTCATCCATTCATGCTCCCATTATTAATTTTTGTTAAAATGTTAAAGGGAAACAAAAGTCTAGAAAAAGTTTACCTAAAATGAAAGTTCATACAATAAAATACCTGAAAACAGCAAAAATTTGCTCTGTTGTCATCTTTGTCGTAAGTAATCGGGAAGGAAAAATTGTCATTTTGCTATTACTCGCCGCCATCTTGAATCTCTTTCATGTAAGCGAGGCTGTGACGTCAGATTAGTCAAGGCAGTAAAACATGGCCGCCCAAGACACAAACAGTGACATTGAAACACCTGTTGAAAGCGATAGCGACTCATCGCTCGATCTAGAAATCGAGGCAGATGGGGTTATACGCCCGTTTATGTTTGAGCCACAGCGCGACACCTCCGAAGAAGACGAAAGTGACTCAAACGTGACTCAAGAGCCACCGGGGCAATTCAATCGCGTCTTGGCAGACATAACTGGTGCATTTGCACCAATTGTCAGGGCATGCCAACGGAAACTGAAAGTCTTTGTTGTCAGGAGATGGACGTTCTCGGAGATCGCTTGGACCTCGAAGGTACAAATTTAAATTTCTTTAATAACAATGTTTTAATTCACCTGTTGTAATTACAGATTTTTGATAAGGAATCTATAATATTTACCTCTTTAAAAAACAGTTTGCAAATATTACAAAAACTGAAATGGTGAGCTGTTTGCGGTTTTTGTTTTGCAGGAACGCGATACAAGTGCATAATCGAGCATGAATCATTTCGACCGGTGTGCCTGCAACCAGATGTTTTAAAAACAGCTCTTGTTGGGCTCCATCAAGTTCGGAGCGATCGTCTAGAAGATCCCCCGCCAAATGCGTAAGTTTGTAAACGGTTTACAGATATTTATAACAATGAAGACATGCAATATTAATAATTATCACGCTTAAAGCTTGCGTAAGGCTTGTGAAGTATGTTTTAGATAATTGTCCTCCTTGCCAAATAATAACGAAATCTTGGTTCTCTGATAAAAATCTGTAGGTGTACAGACAAAAGTTTGTTACCATGTTTTTGTCAACATTCTCCAGGATTTCTTTCTTTGTTCGAGTTTTATCTTGTTACAATGCTGTAATTTGCAGCGCCCAATATACTCGTGGCAAGAGTGTTAAAATTTTTAATACCCCTTCACCGGGGAAACATTTTTTTTCAAATAACAGTATCAGTTTGAATATATGCTTTCGTAGGTAGTGAAGTCAACATCAACACAACAACCATAACCTTTTTGTGTTTCCCTTACCTTACACTCCAGTGGGAGATAATTCCGAAACCTTATGAACTAAACTAGTTTTGATATTTTAAGAATGCACGCTATTACATCATAATATTCTTGATTATTTACAGGAGTATGAGATTAGCTGGATACCGTCAGTTTACGTGGTGGACGTACAACAGACTGGGAAAAGGAAACAGACGCATTATCCCGTCTTGTGTTGTTTGGGCCATCCGAAGAGAGTACCTGGAGGAAAGTGGCATCTATACTGGATATAAGGATGCGGAGGGGAACTATTCATGGCCGGGATAACAATGTATGCAAAACGGTCAAGGGGAATAGCTTGTTTTCTATTCTGAGATTAACTTCAACAAAAAAAGCCCTCAATGAAACAGATTATTTAAGCACGAAATGTGAACTGTTATGTTAAGATTCAATGGTTTTGAAACTTTGAACAAGAACAGCTAAATTTTCTTTCCAAATCTAGAAGCGTGGCGGGCGAGCAGCTCCTCTTTGGGTGGGCGGGGTACTGGCGCGATGTTCCTTGGCAGGTCAGGAACCTCAACCTCTTCGATGTCCTCCCCTGTGGCTCTCGATTCCAAAACCCGGTGCATCATGTCCCTCACGTGCTGCTTAGACTTCTTCTCGAACACAGGCTTAACCACCCAGTCTTTCATGCCCTTGGGATAAACGTAACGATACTGCTTATCACCACGTGATGTTACCATTTGCTCCCGCCCAGTTCCCGAGTTATGGTCTAAAGCAGCCAACTGCGATCGTGCAGACATTCCTTTGTGACTAGGCATGTATTTGTTGTAGAGCGAGTGATAAACCTCAAGGGCTCCAGTATGGATGAACTTGGAGAGAAGTTCCAGGTCGTTGAGAAGCCTCTTTTCCATAACAACCTCCTTCAGAGCTTCGTGTGCAGGTGAACCTGCTTTTAGCCACTTAGTTTTCCAGCGCGCAGTCGCAGAAATGGGATCGTGTGGGCAACGGTTGTACAGGGTGGATGAGTCCCAACTGTGCTTGTCAGCAACATGGTGCAGTATGCTGGTCCATTTTTCTTTAAGGAGCTCAGCATTCCCTTCGCATGTCATAGACGACCACCAAAGATGATTAGTTACTGATTTAATCCAGGGGGCCAGTTCCTCGCATCCTTTTTTCTTGGCTTTTTTCGCCAGCTTGGACTTTATGTTTTTACAAAGGTGCCAAACGTCGACCTGATGCTCAACTCCGCGATCTTTGTAGACAGTTCTCATCAGTGCCTTTATTCCTGTATGTCTATCAGTGCCCACGACATCCACGGGAATCCCGCTGTCGAGGGCACGGTCGAGGCAACGCTGAAAACCTAGTTTTTCCATTGCTTGGGAACTTGTGGTTTGTTTCACATGAACGACATCAAAATCTACAATATTTTTAGTTTCTGTGTCCATCATGGTATACGTGCCATATTTGGCACTATACCCTGGTGAATCACAGCGCCCATCACCAATGAGAGTTACAGATTCCCTGTCTAGGAGATCTGCAAGCACTGAAGCCTTTTCTTGCTGCCAACATTCATTTATAACTGGAAACAGGTGCTTGTTTTGATAGTTGAGGTAGTCAGACTCACCAGGAAACGCAAGATTAACTGTAGAAGCCATTTCTGACACGCGAGAAAACGTATTGCCCGTAAATAAAATTGCGCCAGAAAGTAACAGGTTCCCTGCAGCAGCTCTTTTAACGGTCGGCTGAGAAACCCACTCTTTTGAATGAGAGTTCTTACAGAATGTTGTTATTTTCAACATAGAGCCCTTTTTAACCAGATCTTTTTCTAACACCTCTTCTCCGCAGATAACGCAACGATTAAATAATTTCAGGAGTTCATCCTCAAATACGATGTATTTGGGGACTGAACACATTTTTTCAAACTTATCCATTCCATCTTGATCATGCATTTCCAAGTTGCTTTCAATAGTGTCGTCCAGTTCTTCAAAGTTCAACTGGAAAGAGCTGTCATTCTCATCCTCTTCCACTGAAGAAAAGGTGAGGTTAGTGATGATGTCTTCGTCAGGATCGAACAGCGGAGGTTCTGTGTTGGCTGATGACTTCTTTGGAGTGGATGTGAGTGCTTGTGCAGTCTCGGCCTGTGGATCCCAGGGAGGCACACAGGAATAAGTGTGGTCCTTGAGAAGCAATGCGTCTCCTGTGTCAGCTGCAAGCCACTGAGTTTCACGGCTGATAACATTGCTTACCTCGCAGTTTCGTTCTTTTATTTCTCCGGTTTCCACCAATCTGTTTGAAGAAATAGAGGGCATCAATGTGGTTTCATAGATTTGTTCGTCTGCTTCAATATTTTCCGCTGAAACCGTAGGTGCAGTAGGTTGTTCTTCTGCTTCAATATTTTCCGCTGAAACCGTAGGCGAGGTTGTGCAGCCAAGGGTGAAAGGGTTCTCAGGCGTTTCACCTTCACTTGCCAAAGTGACTTCTGATCCTACTTCTGGAGTTGTGTTTACGAGTAGGGCTTTTACTATCTACATAAAAATTAAAAACATAATGCAGAAACTTAATTTTTTAAATTTCTTTATACACAAGTAAAAAAAAAACTTGCCGCTGTACACTCAGAAAAAAATTAATATGAATAATAGCCAGGATGCTAAAAGGCATACGTTTTTCATTCTAAAAACAGATTTTAATATCTAGAGCACCTGCGACATTAGAAATCAAATCCAGACATTGTGCTTAAGCCTCAATTATTTTGTGTGATTTCTAGCCACCTCGAATGTCCTGAACTAAATACTGCTGGTGCTTTACCTTAGGTTTCCTCAATCAAGTTTCCTCGATCAAGCGTGACACCGGTGCGTGACATTCGTACCAAAAACTCACCTCCCGTTTGGTTTGACGGCTTGCTCGATCAATACTTGTTTTACGGACTTTTTTCGGTGGAGCATGGCCAAAAATGCTAGGTACAGCGTCTTCCTTAAGCGGTGGTTTCCTTTTGCGCCTTGTAGTCCCAAGAAGCTCCGCCTGTAAAAATTATTAAAACACTGTATTTTATAAATTTATATATATAAAACACCATTTGCGTGACCTGAAGACCAGGCGATATATTTACAAAAAAGCGATATAATTATTCTTCTTGACGTTAATTAAATTTAGACGCTATTTCAGAGACAAAATATAAGAATCACTCGGCTGAAAATGCACGGCGTCAGGCGGCAGGGACTTTATTTTTCGCGATTCGATACAAATGTCAGACCATTGTCATTACTGCGATCTTGGCGGCCTGTTTCGCGCCATTTTCCAAAATAAATAAATGAAGCGTATCATCTTAAAATAATTGAATTAAAATCTGATTGTAAAGTAAAAAGATAGAATACCACATACTGTTTACCATGTGAATGCGAAGTAGCCGGAGTAAAATTAAAAACTTTCATACCTGAAGATCCCGCTCGTAGTCTTCTGTTGTGAAATGATCGGAACACACACGACAGTTCTCAGGTCTCGGTAAGTCTCCCTCTCGTTTTATTTTTGCGAGCCATTGTTTTCTACGATATTTGTCTTCGGGAAGTTTGTGAAAAGTGATACGTCCTTTAGAATTTTTATAAGTATTACTACATCCAACAGCGAGGCAATGAACCATAATTCCGGCCTTGACACTAACTCTTGCACGTGTGCAAAGGTCAAATCCGGGTCAAAACAAACCTTGACTATTGTTACGTCATACCCTCGTTATCATTCCTCACTTCCAATATGGCGGCCAGTGTTCCAAGATGGCGGCGATTTTGAACGATTTCGAAGCCATATGATTAGAATCCAAGTCAGTTCTACGCCAAATGACAACCATTTTTGAAATGCTGAGCAGGTGGGCTTTCGTTTAAGGTAAACTTTTCCTAGACCCTTGTTTCCCTTTAATAGAATGCCTAAGATCATGTCAGTGGCTAGTAGAAGTGGTGGTAGCAAACACCCTTGGTCATTTATACCTTGTAAGTATGGGTTTCCTGAGATAATGAGATTATTACATGTTTACTTTAAATTATATGTTGCAGAGAGGCCTCCTTGAAAACGAAAAGGTCCATCTCCCAAGAGGATCGGCAATTCAACAAGTCACTAGCTTCAAAGATGGTAATAGCGAAGTGTTGGACCTTCCTCCAAGTTCAGGAAGAAAAGGAGGCTGCTAACTATGGAAAATGCTTCTACGATTCATGGCAATTCATGCTTGTCACCTTCAAAAAAAAGAAAACTCTCTTTGACAGGACTGTTTAACACTATCTTAACCTAGGCAACAACAAAAGAGCTCACAGAAATGTCAAAGGGGTCAAAGAAGATCAGTACAAAAGTAGTTCCATCCCTTGCTAATGTAGCTGCTATGGCATTTGAAAAATCTGCTAATAATACCAATCGCTCTGTAATGATTTTATACAGGGGAGGGCTCATGAGCAAAGCCAAGTACAACAGTGTTCTGACTTCACTTATGTACCAAAATGGGGTAGATGGTAAGAAAGAAAGATGTAGGTTATCTAATGGGGTGCTCCTCCCTAAACGTCTACCTTATAAAGATCGTATGCAGTTCATCAAGTCCATCGACATAGGGGTACTAAGACCAATTCCCCTTGCAGAGCAAATAGAGAACCAAGATGACCCAAATGTAACACATCAAGTGTGAGGTTGCTTCCTTGATCTTGAAGCTCGTTTATTGCAGTTGGCAGATCTGTATCTATCAACAGGTAAGGTAACACCAATTCTCAGTTGGTTTGGAAATGCCCCAGGTACGTTTTTGGTGGCAATAGCGGCGGATCTTGGCGGCCTGTTTCGCGCCATTTTCCAAAATAAATAAATGAAGCGTATCATCTTAAAATAATTGAATTAAAATCTGATTGTAAAGTAAAAAGATAGAATACCACATACTGTTTACCATGTGAATGCGAAGTAGCCGGAGTAAAATTAAAAACTTTCATACCTGAAGATCCCGCTCGTAGTCTTCTGTTGTGAAATGATCGGAACACACACGACAGTTCTCAGGTCTCGGTAAGTCTCCCTCTCGTTTTATTTTTGCGAGCCATTGTTTTCTACGATATTTGTCTTCGGGAAGTTTGTGAAAAGTGATACGTCCTTTAGAATTTTTATAAGTATTAATACATCCAGCAGCGAGGCAATGAACCATAATTCCGGCCTTGACACTAACTCTTGCACGTGTGCAAAGGTCAAATCCGGGTCAAAACAAACCTTGACTATTGTTACGTCATACCCTCGTTATCATTCCTCACTTCCAATATGGCGGCCAGTGTTCCAAGATGGCGGCGATTTTGAACGATTTCGAAGCCATATGATTAGAATCCAAGTCAGTTCTACGCCAAATGACAACCATTTTTGAAATGCTGAGCAGGTGGGCTTTCGTTTAAGGTAAACTTTTCCTAGACCCTTGTTTCCCTTTAATAGAATGCCTAAGATCATGTCAGTGGCTAGTAGAAGTGGTGGTAGCAAACACCCTTGGTCATTTATACCTTGTAAGTATGGGTTTCCTGAGATAATGAGATTATTACATGTTTACTTTAAATTATATGTTGCAGAGAGGCCTCCTTGAAAACGAAAAGGTCCATCTCCCAAGAGGATCGGCAATTCAACAAGTCACTAGCTTCAAAGATGGTAATAGCGAAGTGTTGGACCTTCCTCCAAGTTCAGGAAGAAAAGGAGGCTGCTAACTATGGAAAATGCTTCTACGATTCATGGCAATTCATGCTTGTCACCTTCAAAAAAAAGAAAACTCTCTTTGACAGGACTGTTTAACACTATCTTAACCTAGGCAACAACAAAAGAGCTCACAGAAATGTCAAAGGGGTCAAAGAAGATCAGTACAAAAGTAGTTCCATCCCTTGCTAATGTAGCTGCTATGGCATTTGAAAAATCTGCTAATAATACCAATCGCTCTGTAATGATTTTATACAGGGGAGGGCTCATGAGCAAAGCCAAGTACAACAGTGTTCTGACTTCACTTATGTACCAAAATGGGGTAGATGGTAAGAAAGAAAGATGTAGGTTATCTAATGGGGTGCTCCTCCCTAAACGTCTACCTTATAAAGATCGTATGCAGTTCATCAAGTCCATCGACATAGGGGTACTAAGACCAATTCCCCTTGCAGAGCAAATAGAGAACCAAGATGACCCAAATGTAACACATCAAGTGTGAGGTTGCTTCCTTGATCTTGAAGCTCGTTTATTGCAGTTGGCAGATCTGTATCTATCAACAGGTAAGGTAACACCAATTCTCAGTTGGTTTGGAAATGCCCCAGGTACGTTTTTGGTGGCAATAGCGGCGGATCTTGGCGGCCTGTTTCGCGCCATTTTCCAAAATAAATAAATGAAGCGTATCATCTTAAAATAATTGAATTAAAATCTGATTGTAAAGTAAAAAGATAGAATACCACATACTGTTTACCATGTGAATGCGAAGTAGCCGGAGTAAAATTAAAAACTTTCATACCTGAAGATCCCGCTCGTAGTCTTCTGTTGTGAAATGATCGGAACACACACGACAGTTCTCAGGTCTCGGTAAGTCTCCCTCTCGTTTTATTTTTGCGAGCCATTGTTTTCTACGATATTTGTCTTCGGGAAGTTTGTGAAAAGTGATACGTCCTTTAGAATTTTTATAAGTATTAATACATCCAGCAGCGAGGCAATGAACCATAATTCCGGCCTTGACACTAACTCTTGCACGTGTGCAAAGGTCAAATCCGGGTCAAAACAAACCTTGACTATTGTTACGTCATACCCTCGTTATCATTCCTCACTTCCAATATGGCGGCCAGTGTTCCAAGATGGCGGCGATTTTGAACGATTTCGAAGCCATATGATTAGAATCCAAGTCAGTTCTACGCCAAATGACAACCATTTTTGAAATGCTGAGCAGGTGGGCTTTCGTTTAAGGTAAACTTTTCCTAGACCCTTGTTTCCCTTTAATAGTAGCTACTCTGGCGATAGAATGCCTAAGATCATGTCAGTGGCTAGTAGAAGTGGTGCTAGCAAACACCCTTGGTCATTTATACCTTGTAAGTATGGGTTTCCTGAGATAATGAGATTATTACATGTTTACTTTAAATTATATGTTGCAGAGAGGCCTGCTTGAAAACGAAAAGGTCCATCTCCCAAGAGGATCGGCAATTCAACAAGTCACTAGCTTCAAAGATGGTAATAGCGAAGTGTTGGACCTTCCTCCAAGTTCAGGAAGAAAAGGAGGCTGCTAACTATGGAAAATGCTTCTACGATTCATGGCAATTCATGCTTGTCACCTTCAAAAAAAAGAAAACTCTCTTTGACAGGACTGTTTAACACTATCTTAACCTATGCAACAACAAAAGAGCTCACAGAAATGTCAAAGGGGTCAAAGAAGATCAGTACAAAAGTAGTTCCATCCCTTGCTAATGTAGCTGCTATGGCATTTGAAAAATCTGCTAATAATACCAATCGCTCTGTAATGATTTTATACAGGGGAGGGCTCATGAGCAAAGCCAAGTACAACAGTGTTCTGACTTCACTTATGTACCAAAATGGGGTAGATGGTAAGAAAGAAAGATGTAGGTTATCTAATGGGGTGCTCCTCCCTAAACGTCTACCTTATAAAGATCGTATGCAGTTCATCAAGTCCATCGACATAGGGGTACTAAGACCAATTCCCCTTGCAGAGCAAATAGAGAACCAAGATGACCCAAATGTAACACATCAAGTGTGAGGTTGCTTCCTTGATCTTGAAGCTCGTTTATTGCAGTTGGCAGATCTGTATCTATCAACAGGTAAGGTAACACCAATTCTCAGTTGGTTTGGAAATGCCCCAGGTACGTTTTTGGTGGCAATAGCGGCAGATGGGGCTCCATTTGGGAAAGACAATGAGGTTACTGCATGGCTTGTAAGTTTTTTAAACTTAGGGAACCGAATTGCTAGTTGTGACGACAATTTCCTCATACTGGGTGCTAACTGTAAGGAAGATCATCCAGCTATGATCAGGTATGCTACACAAATCCGGGGTGAAAGAGCACTCATTAAAAGCAAGACATACCAACTTCAGGGACATGATACTGCTATTAATTTTAAGTTTGAGCTTGTCCCTAGTGACATGAAATGGCTAGCCACGTTTTCAGGGGAACTTTCAAATTCAGCCACCTACCCTCGCTCATTTGCAAATGTTAAGCAAGATGATGTAAAAAATGTGAATGGCACATTTGGGGAAGATAGTACATGTACTTGGAAGCAATGGTCATATGACCAGAGGGTTAAAGTTGCTAATTTGGTTGATAAGTACAAAGAAACAACTGTTGTTAACAAGCCACTTAAACAGCGAAGAAATCTGGTCACCAAATTCATTGCAAGTCAACATTATAGGCAAGAGTTTGAACCTGTCTTGGGTCCTGTATTAGATAAAGCTAAATGTGAACCACTTCACTTGGGGAATAACTGTTGTCAGGTATGGAACAAGGAGGTCATGACTACTGCACTTACCCGAACCAATGCTGGTGCTTCCATAGGCACAGTTTACCAATTGCCATTTGAATGCTGTTTTCGGAAGTATCTACGTGCAGTCAGAAACAAGGTAAAGTCTCATAAACTTTACAAGAAAATTGTTAAGTGGTTTAGAGAGAAAAGAAAGTTCTGCAGCAATTTTATGGATGTTATTGAAGCTGTCATTTCACCAAATGACCCTGAAGCTAGAAATGTTAAGCTGTATGCCCTTGCATTTTCTGGATTAAAGCTCAGAAATGCCTGTTCACTCGTGAACAGAGTAACTGATATTGACCAGAAGGGTATTGATGACTTAGAGAAGTTCTGTCGGGAGTATTTTATTTGCACTTCACTGTTTAATACCAGTGTCACACTGAGCATGTGGACAGTGGGTTTATGTGTCCCTTATCATTCTAGGTCCTTATTCAGTGCATTTCAGGTTGGTCTGGGCATAAACACCATGCAAGGGAGGGAGGCAAAACACCAAAAACTTGCCACTTATGCGGAGTTTTCTCTTCCCAAGGAAAGATGGGAGAAGGTGTTCTTACATGAACATATGTCCCTTATCTGGCTTAGGCAACAAAACCCTCATGTGGTAAAGTACTCCAAATCAAAATTGCAGTACATCCCCAAAATGTGTTATATCAGGGAATTTTGTTTCTGTGGCCTTCCAAAACAACAGGACGAAACTGGGTGTAAATACTGTCAGTCACCTTTAATGACAGAAATTTCTGCACTTGTTGCAGCAATAGAATGAGACGCATACTAGAATGATGTCAATTATTTTAGATGGCATTTTGCGGTGCTGCTTGTGAAAAGCAACTTTTCTTTACTTTTGTAGGGGAAAAACATGTTATATGTAACTTTGAGGTTAAGAGATACAGTTACTTATTGTTACTTGCAACTTCAATCTTTATTGTTATAGGTACATGTAAACATCAACACCTCATAGGCTTGTACTTGTATAATGATAATGGGATTGTTAGACATTATCTTGGAGAACTGAGAAATTAAAATAAAAGACATTCATATCACAAATATGTGACTGTTTGATGAATCCAAAAAAATCTTGCTGAATTGACTGGACAAATCATAAGTGCTGTGGTACGTGGTGCTCATTCCACACACCATAAAAGCAGTTAATTTCCATTCTCTCTGTTGCCGTTGCATACTTAAGAGTAAAGACCTTCTGCTTAGAGATCAAAATTTTCACAGTGGCATTTTTAATAACCTTTGTAGGGAGCCCACCAATAGCTGCACCAAGAATATCGTTAAAAAACAGTTCAAGTTTTCTCTTGGACCAGATCTTGATTGTTGTGGTGCCTTTTGACTGATGCATCTCTAAGCTATACTCAGATACACATGTAAGAAGATCTTTAATTCAGCAAAATATTTCCTCACTGAGCCTGTGAGAAAAATCGATCCTGTAAGGGCATGCTTGCCTTGGCGTTTTATGCATCCGTCTTTGAATAAGTTTCTTCCAGTAAAGTACTTCTTTTGCAACAAGCGTGTGAACTTTTCCCAACTCCATGGCACAGTGCAATTTCTGTCTCTCAGAAGTAGCTTCGTACTTCTTTACAATTAAATCCTTTGCAGATCGCAGTTCTTTAAAAAAAGTCTACCAAAGCAAGCATTTGATCAACATCAGCTGAAGCAATATTGCGATACAGTTCACTTTCTTTCTTATCAAACATGTCATCCAAAACTGACTTCAGATTTGTCGCAGACATCATGCGAGCACTCGCCATTTTTAATTTATGCAACAGGTCTGCCTCAATCTGGTGCTTAGCGCTCAGAGCACCTAGAATCCCCAGTGTGGGCTAAGAACTTATTTCACTTGTTTTTTTCACCTCTAGTTAAAAGGAGACCTCTTTAGGGGATATAAGTTGAATTAAGTTTTGTCAAGATAGCAACTGAATTAGTTTTTCTTAAATTATCAGGCTATATAAAATATTTTATGTTTTAAGTTGCTAACAGCTGTGTTTTATGCAATGATTAAGAAACGTTTCCTTTTCTTGGCTGTGGGTGGAGAAACACAAGAGTCTCTTGGACTGAGGAGGAGAAGGTTTGGATAAGAGTGATTGCAGATCTTTTTGTGAAGCTCTTTGGAGAGGACTACCTTAAGTATGTATACTCCCCAGACCATGGGACACGCATAGAGGAAGTGTCTGATCCCAGAAGAAGTTTCACCTATGATCATGATGACTGGGAGGCTTCATATGAGGAAGCATTCAACCTTGCAGGAGGTGCCAACTCTGTAAGTTCTGCAGATTCATTAAAGGCTCTTGCTAGTCAAACTTCAAGTGCTGACCTAGATGGCATTTCACCATTAGACCCAGACCCATCGCCAGCTAATCTAGAAAATCCTATTGAAAATGAGAGTCCTGGACTTTCTTCTGTTTTCGATAAGACATGTTCAGATGATGGCATTGTAGAAGAGGTGGCCATAGTCTTCTCCACCAAGCGTACTGGCTTCACAGCTGTAAAGCCACAAAGATGTAGACAGCAGTTTCTTGGTGTTGGATCTCAGGTGCAATATGGGTTTCTGCCAAGTTGGTCCGCCCCATTCCAGAGGATAACAACATGTGTTCTTCCAAGCCGTGAATCTTCCCTGGTCGGTAGGTTAGTTGAAGGTGTGGTACCATTTCAGGGCAGTAGCACGATAGATACTACCGACCTTGTTTCCTTAAGAGGATGTAGTCCAACATCAGAAGAGAATCATCTCACAAATTTTGTAGTTGAGGGTTATCTGGAGCTTATTGCCAAACAGACTGCAGTCAGTGGACAAAAAGTGGATTCTATTGGGTGGGAGCGTTTTGAGAAATCAGCAGGGAGGCAGCCAGCGAAAGATGTTCTGAGAGGCAAAGCTCCCCTATTAGAGCAAGATGTTGTTCTTGTCCCCTGTAACTCACAAGAAAGCAAGCACTGGTTTTTGCTTACTCTTCTGCCTAAAAAGAAAGAAATTGTGGTACTCGATAGCATGGCAGGAGCATTTGTAAATCGATCGGCTAAAGAGGCAATCTCTAAGATGTGGCTGCTGTTGGAAGAGCTGGACATCAGCATTAATGCCAGTGATTGGAACTTTTACTGCAACAAGCCAACAGACATCCCTCAACAGCAGAACGATTACGACCACGGGCATCTGGCATCTTTTAAAAGAATTATGGTTCTTGAGCTGCATGAACAAAAATTCAAAACCTTCCACTTGCTAGTATTAGCAATTGAAGAACTGAAATCAAATGTTGTAAACATTTAAGTCTCTGTTTATTTCTGTTCAACATTATCATATTGCTTTTTAAAGGATAGCAAAATTTTACAACAACTCTGTTAAAACTGATGTGACAAGGGTAAACACAATAGCTTTTGCAAACCAAAAGAAAGGTTACGTTCTAACATTTTCTGTTGCTTCCTTGGGTAAACATTTACCTGGAGTAACAGAAGCACTGGGGCATTAATTTGCCTGTGTCAATTAATAACTTACACATTACCTTTTTTTTTTGTGCAAACCAAAAGAAAGGTTAAGTTCTAACATTTTCTGTTGCTTCCTTGAGTAAAACTTTACCTGGAATAACAGAAGCACTGGGGCATTAATTTGCCTGTGTCAATTAATACCTAACACAATAGTTTTTTTTGCAAACCAAAAGAAATGTTAAGTTCTAACATTTTCTGTTGCTTCCTTGGGTAAAACTTTACCTGGAGTAACAGAAGCACTGGGGCATTAATTTGCCTGGGTTAATTAATACCTAACGTAATAGATTTTTATTTTTTGCAAACCAAAAGAAATGTTAAGTTCTGACATTTTCTGTTGCTTCCTTGGGTAAAACTTTACCTGGTGTAGCACAAGCACTGGGGCATTAATTTGCCTGTCAATTAATACCAAACCCAATAATTAGTGGAAACCAAAAGAAACTAATGTTAAGTCATTTTCTGCTGCTTCCTTAGGTAAGATTCAATTTGAACAAGCACAATGCCTGCAATTGTTGTTGTTGTTTTTTTCTGAAGACCCAAACAGATTAAGCTTTGAACATTTTCCGTTGCCCTCTTGGGTAAAATTTACCGAAAGCAGGGGGAAAACACACCCGGGAGTATCAGGTAAGAAAGCATCTCAAAAATTGCGCTTCAGTCCTAAGAATACCTATAGCATTAATGAAAAGTAAAGTTATTTCCTGCAACAAAAGCACGTCAGGATCAAAGATTGGTGCTTGACCATTGATCAGTATTAAATTGGCATTGTTAATTTCTTATCAGGTAAATGGTCAAAAGTTGAAAGATTCGACTGCCCTGTTGTGTACCTTCAGAAGTTATTAACTGGTCTGACACCTGCGTGTGAACAAAATCGGCGAGCGTTCGCACTGGAGACCACCGATGTGGAAACCACGCGCACAATACATTTCATGGAAGTGTTTTGAAGTGGACGAGGTTAGAACAGTATTCGACGATAGCTGCATACCTCTTGCTATGACAAAAGCTTTTAATGGACAGCAAGAAATAGAAGACAACACACTGACAACCCTTGGAGGAGCCTCAGCCATTGCCCTTGCGAAGGCACAAGCCAAGGGAACAACAAAACGCCAACAGCCAACTTGTCGGGCATCCTTAATAATTGGCGAAGGGGAAGGAAGAGTCTCAAGGGAGTTTGAGCTTATCTGGTGGCCTGACTTGTTTAGTCAACAGGAACGTGGGAAACTCACTTTGCGCTATAATGTAGGGAAAGAGATGTTTACCAATTTTTAGTCTTTTTAACTTTGCGCATTCACTGCATAGATTTCCAAACACTATCATTATGATGACGTATAGGCAAAGGTAGGACGAGTGAAATAACATGCGCTATAAAGGCTCGGGAAATTATTAGACTTTTGACAACACAAGTGAAATTATTACCTAACTCCACTAGTATAACATTTCAATACCTTTTCAGATCATGAGAGACAAATTACGCTCACAAACAGCAGTTTCTGACTTGAGCATTTGAATTTTGACATTTTACATTAATGCTGAAATTTCGCGGCAGAATCAAGGGGTAACTTGTCACTCACGGCATTAATGCTGTAATTATCATTTCGTTGAACAAATTTGTGTTCATTTCTCTTTAGAGGGAACGAAACATTTTAACACTCAACATATCCTACTTTAACGTTATTAACCACAGGATACAAAATGCTGGGCAGTAAAGTGGAGTTCATACTCTCTGCAACACCGGTGAGCCACATTTTATAGTTTTGCAAATGTGTGGAATTCAATCTTCCTCAATATGGACGTGGAACCGGTATTTCCCTGTCTTGGTGATAAAATGGTAACTGGGTGACTGGCCTTACGTTGCGATGCTTTGAAGCTCTGTCTTTAAGCAAAGCTGTCATTGTAGTATATTTCGCGTCGCATAAGTCGCAGTTCGTCTTGAAGGGAGCCATTTTCTTAAAGGTGAGAAGAACTTTGAAGGCTCTTTAAAAGAGCTACATTGTTTACGCTTGGAAGTTAACCAATCAGATTCTCGGGTGACATTGATAACTTCCGATCTTAATTGCTGAATATCTCACTTTCTCTTGATTTCAATCATGGAAGACGACGTCAAGAAAAAAAGAAAACTTTACTTTAAGAATCTTCGTAAACAACAGAAGAAACAGCGGAAAGAGAGAAAGAAGCAAGAAAAAGTGGTGACTCAAAACGAGCTACAGAGAGAACGATTGCGAAGTTTGGTGGACAGGATAAGAAGCAAAATCGAAGCGGGGGAAAAAACGCACACGACGATGACTTATTACTTTCGCAAAGCAAACAGATCGATCTCGGAGCCTGCTCAAGCTCAATACCAAATTGTACGGCGACCATTTTTGCAGAAGCAGAAAAACTTGCGGAAGGGCAAAGCCAAAAGGGAAAGGAAACTGAACAATCCAAAGCACCCCAGCTCAAGAGATCGAGACTGCCAGAAGAAACACGTGCCACAGTAAAAGAGATTGACAGCAAGCACATTGCGCTCTCCGATCAGGGCAGGTTAATTTGGGACCTGTCAGTTGGCGAAGTTTAGAAGCATGGACGTGGTGGTTTGCGGAGAGTACAGCGGGGAGAAGCAGAAACGGGATGTCCTACGTGAAGCAAAGGTGATTGCAAGTCTCGGAGATCACAAAGGCTTACCTCTCCTGTTTGGAGTACAGACCTCACAGATTCCTCACAGTCTAGTCGTACAGTTTCATGGTGATAAAGAACGAAGTCTAAATATATACCGAGCTGCTTGTAAAAAGAAGCTGGCTGCTGATGAATGGAAAGGTGTGATCAACCAGGTCATCGAAGCTCTCCGTCGCATATATGACAAGGGTTTTCTCCACAATGACCTGAAAGCTAATAGCATTGTTCTCGAAAAAAAGGAGAATGGCTACAATGCATTGGAAAAAGCATAAGGATTGATGCGCCAACGAAAAGGAAGAATTTATCCAAAGCTGAACAGAAAGTCTATCAGCAGAGTTACCCTCACATTGCACCAGAGATTGTAAGCGGTACAGGAGACCAAACAACTGCCAGCGATGTGTATTCTCTTGCTCACATGGTCAATTTTACTCGTGACAAAACTGGCTTAGTTTTAAGTGCTGAATTTGTAATTCTTAAGAATCTTGCCTTATCTTCAGTGCCAGAGGCAAGACCCAAGCTTGTTGACTTTGTTTCTAAGTAACGCCAGCCAGATTTATGAAGCCCATGACTAATTTGACATTAATTTGAGAAGAGTTGATAAACGTTTCTCTTAAAGAAAGTGCGCATTGATTTTTTATTTGAATAACTTGAATTTGTCATCTGTGTCTTTGTAGTCTTTCTGTAAATCACGTGAACACAGGTGATCGCGCGTTCATTTCTGTTTAGTTAAGACTTCAAGCCGTACTTTTAAGAAGCGTTTCAGCTGGCTTTAACTAAGAAAGGATTTTATTTTGATTCCTGTAGTAGTATGTAAACATTCATTGGTTTTGCCCAGACTTCACAATTGGCTGACATTTTTTTTTTCTTTTTTTCTTTATCAATGAGTCTGATGTGTAGCGGATTTTTTTTTATTCAACTACTGTAGTTTATTCTCAAGCGATTCGTTGCAAATGTTCATGGCGATTTTTATCCGTTCAATCTTTTTTTTTTTTAAACAAGATTCTTGTTAAAAAAAGCGATTTTCTCACCAGCAGAAGGGTAAAATTATCTTGTTCCCGGCCTTTTTTAAATTTTTCTCCATGCCACAGAAATTTTTTTTTTTTTTTGTCAATAGACTCGTTTTAATTCTATCTGATTAGCCGAGTTAAGTTTTTTCAATTCGTGGAGCTTCAGCTTGAATTGGCTGTCATTTACCTTTAAAGTTTTATTATTGTTTCAAGGTTAAGGACTTTGCAGGATTGGATTAGTTCATCGATACCATGTTAAAAAGGAAAATAAAGTCGTTTTGGAGAAAAGTTAATAGTATGCCGGCAATTTTCTTTTGATTTTTTTGGGAAAATATTGTTGCGGTTTATTCCGGCAAGAAACATTCCTTACTTTTGTCTTAGGAGGGATTTCAAGAGCCTGAAAAAATAAATAGAAAGGATTCAGTTTTCTAGGCAAAAAAATTACGCCTCTATTTATCATATCATATCATATCACACACCTTTATTTACCCTCGGATTTTTAGAGTAGCTTGGTGTAGCTAATATCTCCGAGCATTTACCCTCCCAGCCATGATACACCACAGAAGACAGACCACAACACCGGGAACTACATGCCCTGCTCTTTGCGACAAGTGTGCGGGTTCTTTTACGTCCCACAGGATTATGAACTGATTTTGCGGCTTAAGGTGTTGGAGCTTATACCGACTTTTGACACCTCTCTCTGACTTAATATATTTGCTCTGGTCTTACAGTGGTTCATGTTACCAAATCCACCCCGCTGGTTTGGTAAAATCTTTTTACCAAACCAGCGGGGTACTACATTCCTGAGCATAGTAAAGCTGGTCATGTAAATACGCATGCCCCACACAATGGGACGGTGAGGGATGGGTAGGACAAGTAGAACGGAGAAGAGATGAGTCTTGTTCTTTTTTCATACCTCCTAAAAAAACCAAGCCCCTGTTTTTTGACTACACCCCTAAGAAAGGAAAATCCCTTTTTTAGACAGTTGTTTTAAAAAAAACCTAGTTAAAGAAAATTACCTAGTTAAAA
Organism: Montipora capricornis; assembly: GCF_036669925.1. Lineage (NCBI taxonomy): Eukaryota > Metazoa > Cnidaria > Anthozoa > Scleractinia > Acroporidae > Montipora > Montipora capricornis. The sequence continues at coordinate 17,830,249 of NC_090886.1, forward strand.
AAAAAAAAACTGAAAACAAAAATTAACTGCAACACATACACTGTTAACATGTTTAGACAACATCAGATGTGAGTCAACAAGCACCCTGAGATCTCGGGCAACTGGTGTTGGCGATATAGTATAACCACCAACATCAATACCAGGAAGAGTAATGCTACGGAAACAAGAGCATAGATGAATTACTTCCGTCTTGTCGGGGTTGCATGCCAAACCATTAGAGGTGCACCAGATGAGAATGTCCTTCACACAAGCTTCAAACTTAGATAGAACGACAGGACGATCATGGGATGAGCCCAAGGACACATATAACTGTGTATCATCTGCGTAAGTCATTATATTGAAACCATGGGCTTGTACCACATTCTCCAGAGGGGCGAAGAACAAAGAAAACAAAAAATCGGCTGATCTGACATCTGCAATTAGTACTTGCTGGCATCTACCAATTAGGTATGATCTAAACCAGTTTATTAATTAAGTTAACACCTTCCCATCAAATCCATTACAGTGTTCCAAACGACTAAGTAAAACAGAATGTTCACTGGTGTCAAACGCCGCTGATAAATCTAGCAGAACAAGTACAACATCCAGGTGGTTGTCAATAGCAACAAGGATGAAGTTAAATAATTTCGTAATAGTTTCTGTGCTGTGGAAACATTGATACGCAGACTGAAACTTGGCTAAAAGCCCATTGGGTATAAGATAGTTCAGTGTTTGCGTAGTGGCCACATGTTCGAGCATCTTCGATAGAAATGCAACATTTGTGATAGGGAGATAACTCGGAAATGCCTCACGGTCAAGGGACAGCTTCTTGATCGAAGGGCGAATTACACCTTTTTTAAGGGATGATGGAAATACACCAGATAGCAGAGAAACACTGACAATAGCTGAGGCTAGGGTCTAATATACACGACTTGGTATTGGACTTTACTAAGAGCTTGCTGACATAACGTACAGACACCGCAGAGAAGTCACAGAATGTTGTCTGACATAATGGTTGACTAGGCGTTACTGACAAATCCATCATCGCCAAGACTGACGAGTGCAAACTGTCTTTCAGATTCACTATTTTTTCGGAGAAGAAGGTGGCAAATTTTTCAGACAATCCCTGAGGCGAGTAACATGTTGGTAAGAGCGGGGCTGACTTGACCTTGAAAAGGCCATCAATCAGTCTAAAGAGCTGCCTCTGATTAGATCCTGAAATTTGATTCTAGTAGTATTCTTGCTTTGCAGAATTTAACGCATCACTGTAAATGCGGCACTGATCTTCAAATATCTGGCGATGGACCTCTAAGCCAGACTTGACATATTTGCGTTCCGCCTGGCACTTAGCTCTCTTCAGAGACCTCAACATGTCATCATACCATGGCGAGTAAGGACATAGTGTCACAGTATGAGTGCAAACAGGAGCATGTAATTCAACGAGATCGCTTAGAGGCTTGTTATATTGATAAGTCCATACATTAGGATCTAAGCATGTGTTTACATCAGAATTATATAATGCAGAATCTTTTAAATCCTTGTTCCAAAATCCAAATCAATCTTGCACAATTTTCTGCTTTGAAACGTTCTTGTTGTCACACAGGGCTTAGGTATATCAGCGGAGCACACTATGGCACTATGATCCAAGATCTTGTTAGGAAAACAAAAAATTTCTGGAAGGACACTAGAACTAAGTCAAGGGTGTGTCCACGTTTATGGGTTGGGCCCACAACCTTTTGCTCAAACCCAGCTGCTTCCAAAATGTCCAAAAACTTCAAAGCATCAGCATTCTCGTGATTATCAACTTGAAAATTAAAGTCTGTTGTAATTATCAGGTTGCAAGGCAAAGCCGCAAGATACTCGAGTAGAATAGAAAAGTCATCGTAGAACATGCGGAGAGAGAGTTTGTTTTTCTTTGAGGGCGGAGGTCGATATACGGTAACAAAGTGCATTGACGATGTAGGAGTAGAAATAGATATATCCATGTACTCAAAAGCATTAAACAGAGTGATTTCATTTTGTTTAATATTTAGCCCTTTCCTCAAAAAGAAACGTACACCACTACCACGCATTTCTCTAGGTAGATGAAGGGTGTTGATGATATCAGCCAGCGTTGGGTCAGAGATATTGTCAGTAGTAAGCCAGGTTTTAACCACCGCTAATATGTCGATCCTCTTCGATATAATCAGGTCACACACAGAAGATGCCTTTTTGTTCAGAGCACGGATATTGCAAACTTTAAGCACAGTGCCAGATCAGATGTTTTCTTGGCAATGTTTACATCGACAAGGTTGGATGAATTCCTGGCATTGTGAGTGTTGATTTTTGGTGAGTGATCATGGCGTGATGTAATCCGAACAGAAAGGTGTTTCTCATTGTTCTTAGAATCCTTAGCCATGACAATGATATGCAAATCTGGAGAAGTTGAGCAAGCCAAAATGCAATATATTAGGTTAGAAGAGTTTCCTTCCCTAATAAATCTTCTGAAACCCCTTGCTCTTGTTTGAAGAAATCCGTGTCTTAATGGTACTTTGTACTGATTGATGCCACTGGATGCTAGAATGCAAGGGTGGGTTGACAGATAAGCCATTTCTTTGTAAGTCAACGCAAGATCTTGTGTTGACTCTGATATGCAAATCTGGAGAAGTTAAGGAAGCTGAAATGCAATCTACTAGGTTAGAAAAATTTCACTCCCTAATAAATCTTCTGAAACCCGTTGTTCTTCTGTTTGAAGAAATCTGCGTCTTAATGGTGCTTTGTACTGATTGATGCCACTGGCTTATAGAATGCAAAGGTGGGTTGACAGATAAGCCATTTCGTTGTAAGTTAATGCAAGATCTTGTGTTGACTATAAAGCTAACTCCACGGCCACAGCCTACTGGATTTCCAGTTGCTATAAACTCTGATCTTGATAAACCTTGGGCAACCACAGGATTAGAAGAGACATCACAGGAGATTGCAAAAGACTGGAAGAATTGGAATACGAATGCAAAGCACATTGTGTGTGATATCGAGCAATTTATAACGTAGTAGAACACGTCGCTCAGACACCGTAATTATTGTTGCATCAACCGGTCTAAATTTCACTGCTACGGTGTCAGTCAGCCAATGAACAGTTCGACATGGATCCTGACAATATCGACAGAATCTGCATCATTATTGAAATGCACGGGTTTTTTAAATCAGAAAGAAGTTTTACACACGACAATTAGGTGCAAGCGGTCGGAATGAAACCAAAAGTCATCAGAAGTATTTGATGCCTTTTAAGTATCAGCAACTGGACTCGAACGATCAGAGGTTATCACACACTTGTAAGGGACACCATACATGGGCTCAAGTTTCATGCCCAAAAGGAAGAAAACGCTCATTTCCAATATCGTTTGGAGTAAGATGTTCTGAACCTTTATCAGTCAGCTAAGTCAGAAACATTGGAACGGCATATCAGAGCTATAGTTTTTTTGAGTACTTTAAACAACATTTTTCTATGTTATAACGTAATATCATCGCCATTAATTTTTTTATTACAGTTTGTACGTCATCCTATATGATGTAACTTGGTATAAAGTGGAAGACTCTTGGTGTACATTGTAGGTTGTTGTTATTCATCGATATGGATCATCTGTATAACGTGTGTATGACTATAGCCCTAGAAGGGTATACCGTATTTCATTGCCCAAAAATTTTGTGCGTGAGAATTAGGAGTCGTCTGTTGGGATGGGAGTTGCAGTCATCAGATACCCTTTAAGTACAATCAGTTTAACTCTAAGGATAAAAAGATTGCAAAATGTTGCAAAAAAACATGTCCCCGGCCAATCAAAAATGTTTAAAACTTCATCACGAAACTCAAGGCGGACTAGTAAATGTAGTAGTAGTAGTAGTAGTAGTAGTAAGACTTTATTTAAACACGGAAAATCATCAGTTTAAGCTTTACAAGTTAAAATCTAAAACTTTTTACATGGTGGATACCTTCTTTAGGTTTTGCTTAAATTGATCAACAGATCCAACATGGAATAGGATATGAGCAGGCGTTGAGCAAATGGTAGACATGTTTCATGCGACTTTTGGTGAACTTTTTGGAGAAGAATTGAAACAACAGAACATACTATTTCTTCTCACACTAGAAGACATACACGAGTTGGAGTTTAAGTTAAGGTGTCAAACTTACTTTTTTAAGACCTACCATACAAAACATATAACACCTTCGGCCATAACTCCCTTAATACCGTTCATTCGAGCACGAAACAAAAGAAATAATAGCAATGCCCAGAGAATGCTCCAGCAGATATATAAGTTATGCCAGAGAGCTTGCTCTCATTGCTGCGAATAAAATGCATCCAAACGAAGAACAGCCAACAATCGAAGAAAGACTTTGATACAGCGGCAGATAGGAGAAGTGGGAGAAAGAAATCGACACCGTCAGGCTATAGCAATTGAGTGTCTTTGCCTCACTTGTGAAGTGTCTTGCTCTCTTGATACGAATCTCTTTCACTGCAACAAATGTGGCGTTTGTAGAGAACAGCATGACGACTCCTTTCACTGCGACGAATGCGGTTTATGTATGAACAAAGCTCTTAAAGATACCCATGGCTGCAGAAAATCATTGGGACATGAGAGTGCAGAGTTTGCTTCGAAGAAACCTTTAGTGGTTGCATAGTCTTCCCATGTTCACACAAACTTCACACGATATATGCTAGGCAATTGAGATTAAGTGGGACAAACAAATGCCCGCATTGATGTTCTGCTTAGTGACATTCAATTGTATTGGGTCGCGCCTAATGTCATCGTTCATCAGTGAATTTATAACGTAATAAAACAAGAACATGGACGTCCAATATCAAAGATTTATGCTGTAAAGTAGTATGATACTGGTCACATTGGCACTTATGTTCTAAACATGTAATTGCAATGAGTTCTCGTAAAAGTATAAGGAGAAATATGACCAGCTTGTGTTTTCAGAAATTTGTTTAGAGCACGTACAGGTAATTTGTTGGAGATCTTTTTTGTCCTTTCTAGCCGATTCTGGTTCTAAGCCAAGCTGGCGTATTTCAATGAAATACATCGAATTGTAAATGATCTCGTTTTCAGAGATAAAGTGGAATAAATAAAGTACATCAATAAAACTCCTTGTTTGACCTTGAACCGACAAAGACGATCTGTCACATCACAAGCTATAGCACGTCTGTGATTTCTTTTTAGTGTGATTCCTATTCGCTGGCATTTGACAGTCGACTTTCAAATGGCTTCTTTCCTTTTCCGTTCGCTTGCTGAGGATTTGCTTGTTTTTTTTTTTAACTCTTGCAATTCAAGAAAAATTAATTGCGTAACTGGTGAATTCGACAGTAGATTGCCCTGGAAAACTGATATCACACTCATCCCTTCGTGATTCATGCGATCACTCGGTTTTTCAGGTGAAATTAACAGTGGAATTCACTAGTTAGGCAGCGAGGAAAATGTTACATAATTAAGCAATATCCGGGAAAACCAAAAGGCGGACAGTTCCAAAGCCTTTTATTTTCACTAATCCTACAGCCAGTAAAAATAAACAAGCCAGGAGCTCCGCTTTTAGGCTTGGCTAAATCTATATATTATACAGGTTATTTATAACTGATCTTAGGTTCCGAAAAGTCAGAGTCACGATGCTGTTTCTAATTTTTGTCTAAGTTGAACATACTTGCAATTCAGGAGTTATTACAATAGACAATAGACAGTTTGTGTCGCATCATAAACGCCATTGTTAGAAGCAGACTTTCTCCCACTGTAATTCGGGCACCATGTTCAAACAACATTTCATGTTCATGTCCAATTTCTCCATTTTCATGTATCACTTCCTCCACGTTTACATGCCATGTCGGTAACTGTGTCCTCAATTAAGTCCGATATCTCTTCTGTAAAAGTACTATGATTTATTTCATGAGTAGCTTTCATGCTGTCTTCATGAAGATCTTCAACGGCTGATATCTGCTGCATCAAGCTTACAAAGTCATTGAAGACTTGGTCTGCATAAATTTCTGATCGCTTGGGAGCACAGTCGTCTGTTCACCAATAAAAGAACATTTTATCAGCTCTAACAATATACAGGTATCTACTTAAACAATAGGTAGTCACTAATGTACTTGATGGTTGCTTTTACATCTACAGGGTACAGTGAAATTGCCCCGTGTAAAGCTGTCACCCTACATTAAGTAGCTTAAAGTGGTCACTTATCAAATTCCCAGAATTTACATCCTCATTTTTTTTTTGTAAATTTGGAATCCGGTTGTTTCGCCTACACTGAAGTTGATTTGCCTGCACTTAGGAGACAGCACTCGCCTCCCACCAATGTGGACCGGGTGCAATTCCCCAGACTCGGTGTCATGTGGGTTGAGTTTGTTGGTTCTCTCTGCACTGAGAGGTTTTTCTCCTGGTGCTCCGGTTTCCCCCTCTCCTCAAAAAAACCAAAATTTGCTTTGATTTGCTTTGATTTGATTGTGTCCCCAATTAGTGCTCCAGCACTAGAACGACTAGACACTTAAATAAAGTTCTTTTCCTTTTTTTGTCCCCCTAATTAAGTAAATAATAGTTTAAATACGTCTCAGAAAACACATTCACATATTCCTCTCTTACCAGAATAAATTTGCTCCACGGGATGCATAGACAATTCAGCATACAGTAGTAATACAAGGTAGGAGTTGAGTGACAGCATTACAAAAACTATGTAATGCCTGGTGTGCCTGGGGGAGGGAGGTAATGGTATCACGTTGAATTAAACCATGCATAAACCTCTAATGCATAAGTTCGTAAAACTAAGTTTTTGAAACAAGCCTGTAGGCAAGTAAGAATAACTTATGTAGGCGAAATGGCTTGGAGCAAAACGACCGCAATTCTTATTAAATTTGGATCAAATAATTATAACTTTTTGGCTCACCAAGCATTCATTAAATATAGCACAAAATACCAGTAACAACCTTTTCAAAGTTGAATATCAACACAGTAGAATAAGTATTTATTGGAAATTACTGCATAATTAATTGTAGGGACGTCAAAAATGTCACACTCGAAGTTCATGGTTATCGATTCGCGCTAAAACGCGTTACATGTTGTCCTTACACACGACCAATGATTTCCGTGCGTACCTAAACAATAGTTGTCCTCATGGGTACAAGAATCATCATTGCTCGGACAACTTATGCTCTTGCTAGCATTTTCTTTGCTTGGAGTTGGACGTTTTCTCCAATGTTTTCGTTTGTGTAGAGATGACACAAGCATTGTGATCCTCTTCAAGGTGTAATATCTTGTTAACAGGCTGATCGTCACTCTCAACTTTTCGTTTAACCATTTAAGGCCTAAGAGTGCAAATTCGCACTCCTTTTTGGTAGCTCTCAAATCTGAAGAGTGCACATTTGCACTGTTTTACTTACCATCTATAAGCCAATCAAAAACATTGTTATTGTTGTTCAATGACTGCCAAGCACTATTAGCCAATCAGATGAAGTTTTGGTGGGGCCACAGGGAAGGGGTTTCATACAAATTATGTGAGAAGTCTGCCTTTGGTTATGTCGGTCTGTATTTCCTTTGCGTAATGGCGGCTGTAGATGGTTCAAACTCTGATGAATCAGACTTTCAAGACGAAGGGGAAAACGATAGTCGCAGTGAAAGTGGCATTTCTGTCTCTACTGTAAATACAGAAGATCTATCTCATGTATCATTCTCGGAAGATGAAGACGGAGATTGTGAAGGGGGATGGAGTCGCGATCCAGCGCCCATAAACACAACTCCTTTCACATCAAGAACAGAAGCTGTTGGTAGAATTCCAGAACATGGAACTGCAAAGGACTTTTTTTAACCTTTTTGTCCCCGATGAAGTGTTTGAGGTCTTCGTGGAAGAAACAAATCGCTACGCTACACAATATTCATTTATAAAGATTGGATAATGATGCAATCGGGTAAGAAAATGAAGAAAGTGGTGCAGATTGGGGAAGCATTCATGATCCCCTACAACCTGAAGTGCACGGCATTATCTCCCAAAAGGTAAAGCAATTAAAAAGAAATGCAAGACGAAAGGCAGCCCAGAGGCTAGATATCTGAGACGAGTGCCCAGATATTGGTTCTACCATTGAGAATTATGTA